>NC_092695.1:25032165-25147165 GCF_964275005.1 Diadema setosum
GCAAGGGAACAATTCGTAGAGTTAATGCAATCTAGATATATTGTTTGATTTTGAACATGATTTTCAATTTTTGTACACATTTGTTGAATTTTCTTTCTGAAATTACCATTTTTTAAAACAATATGATTATGACAATGGCAGCCATTTTGGAATACGGCGGCCGTGGCCGTTGAGGGCAATATTATAATGATCTAATACAAATATCTATTCCAAACACAATTTTCAAATGGTGTGCAAAATCTTATTGACTTTTGCTTTTGTGAAATCAGGAAATAGAAAATAACGGAATCCATGGTGGCCATTTTGAAAAATGGCTGCAATGGCCATCGGGGGCGCTATTTACAATAATGTAATACATAGGCGCAAGATACATTTCAAACGTAATTTTTAAATTGAGTGCAAGATCTTATTGACTTTTCCTTCTGGAATTAGTAAATTCAGAGAAAAAGGTGGAATTTATGGCAGCCAATTTTAAACATGGCCGTCATTGGCGTTGAGGGCGCAATTTGCGATGGCCCAACATCTAAGTTTATTTTGAATTTTATTTCCCACTCATAGCAAAATCTTGTTGATTTTCCCTTCAGAAGTCTTTAATTTTTTGCAAAAAAATTGCATTTATGGCGACCATCATTTTGAAAAAAATGGCTGCCATGACCGTTAGGGGGCCGAATTTGCGATGGCCCAATATCAAAATCTATTTTGAATGTTATATCCCACTCGTTTGCATAATCTAATTGATTTTCCCTTCTGAAATTTGTAAATTTTTACGAAAAACGGCATTTATGGCGTCCATTTTGAAAAATGGCTGCCATGGCCGTTGAGGGCGCTATATACGATGGCCCAATATCTGAATTTATTTCAAATGTAATTTTCAACATGTGTGCGAAATTTGGTGCTTTTATCATAAAATGCACAATTCCTCTAATTTTTCAAGCTATGCCGCTCCACTATGGACAACGCGGAGGCAGCCAGTGACAGAATAGTAGTAAGATGAAGGTTTCCCACTTTACAGTGGCTGACATGTTTTAACTGACCTTTTTTGTTGTTGTTGTGTTTAGAACAGAAGTCGTCATGCCTAAAAAGGAAATACTATATTTTTTATTTATATATATGCTGATTTTTATGCATTCCAAGTGGCAATTTGCCACTACAGGGTTTGGTAACAACAACGGATTTACACAAGTTGGATCCCACATGTTAAGAAAAATGTGTAAATGATTACTTGTTCAATGAGAACCTCTCCATTGGTTTGAGGTTACCTGTCTGGTTGTCTGACTGTGCTTGTTTTTTTCTTTTTCTAAGATTGTTTGGGTAAGCCAGGTTGTTACCCCTAAATGTTTTCATGAGATTGATTCTTGAGGATATGTTTGCTCTTTAGCTGGCTGTTTCTGTTGCTGCTTTGGGTAGGGAGAAAACGGCCACTTACTGCATGTGGAGAGCAGTAATTGAGAGAAAAGATTTATATAAAAAAATAAAAAACAAAAAAGAATCATAAATGAGGATTGTTTTAGGTATAATCTATGCTTCTAGTCGCCATGCAGGAAGGAGTCGATTTTAATGTGGCAACTTGAATTGCGTAGAATGGATTTTATTATGCCAAAGTTACCGTTTGTTCAACTGAATATTTTGTCGGTTGGGTTTTGATTGACAAATACTTACAGATTTGATTACACTGAAGATAGTCTATTCTTTTCTGCCGCCTATCATAGGACAAATTAGGATTTTTTTAAAAGCTTTGATTGTGCTCAGTGTATTAGGAAGAGGGGTGTATTGGCTCTCTAATTCTTTCATGAGGATTGTCATGTATACCAAATAACCCTCTGATAGTTATGTCTGACTGATGTTTGAGTGTTGCCTTGACAACACGGTAGGTATAGCCAATAACTGGGCTATATACGTAGATTCCAGTGGGTTTTTTTTCTCTCTCTCTTTCTTTTATAAATCTGGTTTGAATAGGATGAGGGATAGACTGGTACCTTAATATACATTTATAATGATTGTTAATTGAGTTAAGTTGGTTTTGATAGGTTAAGATTAATGAATTAAGCGGAAGGTATGGAAGGGATAGGTGTGTGGGGAGTGGATGTCCGAGTGGGTTTGCGTGTGGGTGTGCAGGTACACGCTGGGATTATCTTTTTTTCTTTTTTTTTTTGGTTAACTATTATGAAGAGAACATGCATGTACCTGGTTGCATTGCTGAAGTGGTCCTACTATTGAATTCCAAGTACCTCTATTTTCACTTTATATTTTCAATTCTATGACATGGTTTAAGGCCTCATGTTCTATATTGAATCTCATGAATCTTAGGTAATATTTTCTGTATATGTATGTCTTCTCTTGATTTGCATTATTACTATTAAGCAACATCCACGTGACATCGTGTATAATGTACCATATGACAGTACCAATGGACTGTTGTTCCAATGAACCTTGTGATCAAGAATTTAAAGGTAACGTTGCAGGTGGCGAGTTCTTTTTTTTTCTTCTTCTTCTTCTTCTTCTTCTTCATTTTTATGTAACATTGGATATTTTGCTTTGCCAAAAATGTATGATTGGCACGGCAGCCATACATGCTGTCGATAAATACTGCTTCCACTGAACTCTTACTGATTCTTTTTTTCCGTCAAAGTTTCAGTTGGTGTGTCTATGCTGCAATTCACAAGTTTGCGCACTGTGCAGCATTTTGAATTCTTACGCTAGCGCAACTCACGTCTTTGTACTTCTCCTTTTTCGACAACAGCCGGTCGAGCTCGTTCTTTTGCTTCCCTTCTCATCCCTGTCCTCCTCTTTCGGAAGCCCACAGAGACACTTGATTTATTCTTGTTATTGTGTTGTGTGTGTTCTATGTCTTTCTCTGACGATGCTTCTGAACGTTCTCACTTACCTTATTCTGCTCTTTCTCGTTTCACGTTCTTCTCCTCAGCGATCTCCTGCTTATCGTGATTTTGACGCCATTTATACTTGTAGATTATTCCAGTGTTTTGCCTCTTTCTGGCGACTGGTTATTTTCTTGTATCATCCACTTATTTACGACATCCTAGTTTTGTTGACATCGCAGACTTTTATAATCTCGTCTCGTACCTTTAATCATGGCTAATTTTATTAATGCTCCATTTTATTCCGTATCGAATGATGACTTTTTTGAATTGTTTAAGAACACTAGGTTAGACTCTGACCCAGTTAGTTGGCTAACCAGTACAGGAACCACCCCTTATGATGATTTTGTTACCGACACCCTGAATACAGGAGCAAATGAATTGTCTCATGATTTTAGTAATGATTTCACTCAAAATATGTTATGCAATTATATTACAGTAAATCAATACAAAGATATGATTCATAACTTCTCTGAGGATACGTTTTCTTTGTTACACTTAAATATTAGGAGTTTAAATAAACATTTTGATGATTTAAAGTACTTATTAGAATCTGATGAAAGTCAATCGTTATCGGTTATTGGATTAAGTGAAACATGGTTAACTTCTAATGCAGAAAATTCCTTTGCAATTGATGGTTACGATTTATTTGTTGATAATAGGCCTGATAAGAATGGTGGGGGTGTTGCATTGTACATATCATGTTCCTTTGAAACTATTGTCCATCAAGATATTTCTAGAATGGACGAAACGGTTGTAATGTATTAATTTTGATGTTTATTATATTTTGCTCGAGATTCTGACTGTTTTTTGTACCAGTATACACTGTGGTCCCACATGGTCAATACTGTGCTGCTTGATTGTGCTGCTTATATTTCTTCAACCAGCCTTTCATCCGTCCTGTGGACCTTCAAGCATCAATGTTTTGTTATCAGCCTGCCATGCTACAAGCCAACTGATGATGTAATGTATTAATCTTGATGTTTATTACATTTTGCTCGAGATTCTGACTCTGTTCTTTGTACAGGATTTCATCAGCATGAATGCCTATGTACAACTACAAGAAGTCCCACTCATTTGTTCTTGCTTTTCTAGTTACTCTGTGTGCGTGTCATCTGCTTGCGCTAGATTATTCTAGAGCTCATTCACACATCAGTTCTTTCACAAGGGAATTTAGATAGTCCTTCTTTGCATCCTCTTGCAAGAAATCTGGCGAGCATGTAACTTTCCTAGATTTGAAGTCAAGCCGTCTTATTCATCTTTCATTGCTGCTTCTACTGAGTGGCCAAGTAGAACTTAACCCTGGACCCTCTGTTCTAGAATACGGTCCAGATTACCCCTGTGCTGTCTGTAGAAACGGTTACAGCTCGTTATTCCGAAGGTTCGTTATTCCGAAGGTTCGTTATTCCGAAGGTTTTTTAATCCGAAGGTTCGTTATTCCGAAGGTTCGTTATTCCGAAGGTTCGTTAATCCGAAAATGAAGTAAGATTCGTTATTCCGAAGGTTCTTTAATCCGAAAATGAAATAAGGTTCGTTATTCCGAAGGTTCCTTAATCCGAAAACGAAATAAGGTTCGTTAATCCGAGAATGTAATAGGGTTCGTAATTCCGAAGGTTCGTTGATCCGAAAATGAAATAAGGTTCGTTATTCCGAAGGTTTGTTAATCGGAAAATGAAATAAGGCTCGTTATTCCGAAGGTTCGTTAATCGGAAAATGAAATAAGGTTCGTTAGTCCGAAAATGAAGGTTCGTAAATCCGAAAATGAAATAAGGCTCTTAAATATTCCGAAAATAGAGTAAAATTCTTGTTATGACAAAATATGGTGTTGTAATTAATGTCTTTTGCGTTCGTTGATACGTGTGCGCATATGTGTGAGTGTGTGTATTGAGGTCAAGTACATAGAACCTTTGAAATTACTGTTTAACTGCCCATCTTATGCGCTCTCACCCCCATTATCGTCGCCTTTACAGCCTCACGTTTATCGGTAGTCTAAAATTCATCATCATCATCATATCATAACAATTCAGAAGAGGCATGTTCACTTTGAAAAGGGGATGCCAGCATACTCATACTCTCTTTGGACACATAAAGCCATACGAACACACGCATGTAAACAGACACACACAAACACACGCAATTCCATATAAACTTTTTATCGGCGACGTATATAGAATGCCGTCGTAATTTATAATTTCATTAGTATATGTATACTAACGATGAAAGTAGAGGTATTTTCTCCTCGGGAGGATGAGTTCGCCCCCTCCCACTCCTTCATTTCTTCGTCAGTAACAGGGTAATACATTCATTATTAGAAATAATTGTCTCAAGCAGGAAAAAAAATCACACATGCTTGGACTTAAGAATAAAAGCTTTTAAACAATCAAATATATTCAGACAATATAATTGACAAAATGTAAGCCAGTGCTTTGTATTATTTCTAGCTCTCGTGAAGTTAAGTAAATTGGGTTTTACATTCCATTATGATAGCCTTTGCCATGACACTAGTTGTATTACGTATTACCAAAAGAAACTGCAACTTTTTTGTGTAAAACCCGATTTTGGATACATATTTAGGTGTAATGTTTGGATGGTCAAGTTACGTACCCATCGTTAGAAGTGAAAAAAAAAACCCGAGTTGTCAGTTTGCATGCATTTCACTTTCTTTAAACATATATATATATATATATATATATATACACATTTTTATTTTTTTTTTTTGGGGGGGGGGGGGGACCGCGGTCACCATCTTAATAAAGGGAAGACATTCAAAATTAAAGGGATGGTATAGTATTGGCTGAGATGGGGCGTCAGAATTCCAACTTTTTGTGAGATATGAGAAACTTCTTATGAAATATGAAAGAGCACGTAATTCTACGAGGAATTCAAAGTTTATTCGATGAAAAATTGTTTTGAAGTGGCTGAGATATTCAAAACAAAGGGATCCTAATAAATCGTTGGACCCACCTTTTGTTTGGCCCGATGTTTTACTATGTTTTTGGATATCTCGGCCATTTAAACCGTTTTTAATGCAAAATACACTTTGAATTTATTTTAGAATTGTATTCTTTTTAAATTTCACAGGTGATTTCTAATTATCTTGCAAAAAGTTAAAATTTGAATATCCCATCTCAACCAAAACTATACTATCCCTTTAGAATACCTCGCCTGTATGAAATAATCTCTTTATAAGACACTAATACCCCAGACGATCGATAGACACCCCAAACACATACACACAGACACAAAATAAAAAAGGAGACTAACTGCAAGTACCTTACAAAAACAAAACACGCCCCGTCATTGGATATTGGTATAATTAATTAATTAAACAAACAAACATATACGTATAGATGTTGGCGATTATATTGGTTATCATACATAACAAATATGATACCGAGTGCTGAAAAATAACCATTATGAACGTGGACGATGTGAGATCATAAATATTTACTCGGAGCGGCTGCATGTTGAAGATCCCGACTACAGTATGGGGAAGGTGGGGCATAATGAAGCACTTAATTTCAAACTTGCAATATGACGTCGTTACTGTTATTATCATTAAAAATGTGAGGGTGTCTGAAAATAGGCTATAGAAAAATTACACAATCCCCTACGCTCTAAATCCAATCGCTCAGGTAAATAATTGTTCAGACTGAATTAAAATCAAGATTCTTGATCTACGCCACTTCTTCACGCAACACGACGTGCTTTACCTGAAAATATACACGTGTATTATCCTCCCCGAGACAATATGGAATTTTCATTGCGTAATATTCAAGCATTTTTTTTTTTTATTACGACGTATTTTGTCATTACAGTGAGTTTATCTCATTTTCGGAATTACGAACCTCATTTCATTTTCGGATTAACGAGCCTTATTTCGTTTTCGGATTAACGAACCTTCGGAATAACGGACCCTATTTTATTTTTGGATCAGCGAACCTTCGGAATAACGAACCTTCGAAATAGCGAGCCTTATTTCACTTTCGGATTAACGAACCTCCGGAATAACGAACCATATTTCATTTTCGGATTAACGATCCTTCGGAATAACGAACCCTAGGTCATTTTCGGATTAACGAGCCTTCAGAATAGCGAACCCTATTTTATTTTCGGATCAACGAACCTTCGAAATAACGAACCTTCGGAATAACGCCACAAATGTTCGGATTAACGAACCCTTTTTCATTTTCGGATTAACGAACCACTTAGGTATAGGGGATTTGCGTGTTTCGGATCAACGAACCTTCGGAATAACGAACCTTCGGAATAACGAACAGCACCCGTAGAAACGATGTCAGAGACAATGATCGTGCTATAATTTGCGACACATGCCACTACTGGTGCCATATATCATGCGTCGGTATCTCAACACAAAGCTATGACCAGCTCCTGGCAAAATCAAGAAGCTTTGCATGGAATTGCTACCAATGTGGATCCATCAATATCGGATCATCCACGTCTCTACAAGGGCTTATTGATATCTCAGATGTCAACAGCTTTTCACCTCTTCAGGATTCCTTGTCCATGCACTCGGACTCCCCTGAGCTCTCTTTTCCTGTCACATCAACACCCACCCATCCCCACAGTCGCCAGTCTTCACCAACCCATGCACAGCCCCCGCCAAAGAAGAACAGACAGAAAGTATTTAAGGTGATGTCTTTGAATTGCCATGGATTGAAAGGAAATGTGAAGAATTCAAACTTCAATGCAGCCATTGCTCATCACAATCCGGACATCATCATCGGATGTGAATCCAAGCTGGATTCAGATATTCCTACGTACTCTGTGTTCTCTGACCAGTACCATGTCTTCCGTAAGGACCGAACTCGTCATGGAGGAGGTGTATTCACTGCAGTAAGGAATACACTGACAGTCAGTGAGCATACCGTGCCTGGAACTGAAAATTAATGCGAACTGCTATGGTGTACAATAGAAACAATTCACAGTAAACCAATCTACCTTGGGTCATACAACTGTCCTCCAAACAACCGACAAGCAAGTGTATCCAGTCTTGAGGAGTCACTAAATTCATTGATGGGGAACCGAAGAAACCATCGAAATGTTATCCTTGCTGGTGACTTCAACCATCCGGATATCAACTGGAATAGTCAGTCAACTACCAGCTCCAGTGCACCCACCCACCAAACGCTTTTGGACATACTACTACAAAATTCCTTGGTACAGAAGGTCCGAGAGTAACCCGTCCTTCATCTGGGAATATCCTTGACCTGATCTGCACATGAAATCCAGGATTGATTGAAAAAGTTGATGTCCACCCAGGAATATCAGATCATAACCTGCTGACTTTTGAAATCAACACTAAACTCAAACACCAACCCAAACCAGTGAGAAAGATACATCTATTCAACAAGGCTGATGTCGATCAACTTAGGAAAGCCGCCGATGACTTTTCTGCTGATTTCCTCAAATGTGATCCAGAAAAACGATCTGTAGAGGCGAATTGGAGGATGATCTCTAATTTTCTGACCAGATGTTTGAATGAACTTATTCCTTCAAAACTGAGCAAGGGAAGGAGACACCTTCCATGGATTACTCGAGATATCAAGCGGCAGATGAGAAAACGAGATCGCCTTTTCAAGAAAGCACGTCGCCAAGCCACCACATCTGCTTGGGACACGTACAAATGCTTTCGTAATCAAGTTGCTAAAGTTGTACACAAAGCCCATGATACATACATTAACAATATCATCGGACCAAACATTACTGAAAACCCCCAAACATTCTGGTCATACATCAAGAGCTGTCGTTCAGACCACATTGGCATACCATCCCTACGTTCTGCTACAAATTTATGTGCAACAGCTCCTGACAAGGCAGAAGCATTAAATGCCTACTTCCAGTCTGTGTTCACCCAAGAAGATGCACAATGCTTACCGTCCAAGGGAGAGTCTCCTTTTCCATCTATAAGCCATTTGCATATCGACAGGAGAGGAGTTGAAAAACAGCTGCAGCAGTTGAACCCAACCAAAGCTAGTGGTCCGGATGAATTACCACCCAAGCTCCTCAAACTGATAGCTAGTGAGATAGTTCCTGCACTCTCATTCCTGTTCCAACAAAGTTACAACACTGGACAGATCCCTTCACAATGGAAAACAGCACTTATCGCTCCAATACACAAGTCCGGGGACAAAAGTGAGCTGTCAAATTACCGGCCCATATCACTTACCTGCATCTCCTGCAAGGTTATGGAGCACATCATCCCTAGTCATGTCTCCAAACACCTGGCTTCAAACAGGATCCTCACTGATGCTCAACATGGCTTCAGACAGGGTCTCTCAACAACTACACAACTGTCACTGGCAGTGGATGACTGGTCCTCAGCTCTCCAACATCGCAGCCAAGTTGATGCTATATTCCTTGACTTCCAGAAGGCCTTTGACAGGGTGCCACATCAACGCCTTCAGATCAAGCTCCAGTTCTATGGTATCTCTGGGGACACGCTCAACTGGATCATGTCTTTTCTCGCAGACAGACAGCAGGCCGTGGTTGTCGATGGAACTCAGTCTTCCTGGAGGAACGTGTCATCTGGAGTGCCACAAGGCTCTGTTATTGGTCCCACCCTCTTTCTCATCTTCATAAATGATATGACTGATCAAGTCCAGTCCAAAATCCGTCTATTTGCAGATGACTGTGTTGTATACAGAGATATTGCAACAGAGTTTGATCACCAAATCCTGCAGCATGATCTCACCCAGCTGTCTACCTGGTCATCTGTCTGGCAAATGAGCTTCAATGTAAAGAAATGCGGTGTTCTGTCGATCACCCGCAAACGTTCCCCAAGCATCTTCAATTACAGTCTACACAACGATGTAATACCAAGGCCCACTGAGTACGAATACTAGTACCTAGGAGTTACGGTGACACCAGATCTGAGATGGAATACGCACTGTCAGAATACCAGACACAAAGCAAGTCGTACTCTCGGTCTTATCCGGCGAACACTGTCACCATGCTCTATGGAGGTCAAGACTAGAGCTTATGCTGCGTTAGTCCGCCCACAACTGGAATACGCAGTTGAAGCATGGAGTCCACACACAGTTACAGCCATAAATGCACTTGAACTAGTCCAGAAAGCAGCGGCCCGTTTCGTGCATGGGAACTATAGAAGAACAACATCTTCCTCAGCCCTAGTTTCTGCCCTAGGCTGGCACACCCTTCATTACCGTCGACTTCTAGCGCAGTGTGTCCTATTTCATAAAGTTAATTATCAACTGGTTTGCATCCCACACCCACAAATCATCACACCTGCAACTTATATTGGAAGACATGACCACCAACTCAAGTACACAGTACCCACAGCAACCATTGACCCCTACAAGTTTTCACTATTTCCAAGAGCAACAAGACTGTGGAACAGCTTGCCAGGCGCAGCTGTTCAACTCACCAACCCAACAGAATTCAGAGAGGCTGCACTCCCACATATCATCATAATGCAGTCTTCTTCTGGTTCCAGTGTCCTGTAAGGAGCCAACCTTATTTTTACTTGCACGGGTTCAACCACTTTTATTGTAAATATGTGGGTTACGATTATGGCACCTCTGCACCCTTGTTGACACACAGCAAGGATTGTTCATCCCGGTATAGCTTCAACGGAGCTGCAGTTTTGGGATTATTTCAACAAACAAACAAGCAACAAGCAAGGCAGCGACAGTGAGCATAGCGCAGCGCGATTATGTCATTTACTACAGTACATTGTACATTTAGACAGCGCGTAGCGGTGATCGCTAGCTGCGCGCGGAGCGTAAAACTGAGAAAATCACTAGCACTTCCGCATTTTATCCTAGTCCAAGTTTATTTGAATAAAAGAAAGCCGAAATTCCGTAACCTTAGTTTTTTTTAACCAGAGAAATTGACTAACCATGAAACTCAGGTAGGCACCCGCCTCTAACCCGAGTTTTTCTAAGGTTATTTATGCAACAGTGCCCAGATCATTATGGGATTTTTTTTTAAACAATTGAAACCTATTTGATATAATGATAGTTATGGGCAGTCGCATTGGAAACTTGATAATACACTCAGCAAAAAAAAAAAAAAAGAAAGAAAGTAAACACTTTTTCAACTTCATCTTTCTCATAGATTATTTGGCTTATATTACTGTTTTATATACCATGTTCAGGGTGATTTATTTAGCAATCAACCTAGTAGGTCAATAAAAAGGAAAACTTTACGCATGAGTGAACGCATTCGTTTTCCTCTTCCAAGGCACAAAAGTAAAAATTACAAAAATGGACAAGATGTCAATCAATCGGAGCGTAAAACTGAGAAAATCACTAGCACTTCCGCATTTTATCCTCGTCCAAGTTTATTTGAATAAAAGAAAGCCGAAATACCGTAACCTTAGTTTTTTTAACCAGAGAAATTGACTAACCATGAAACTCAGGTAGGCACCCGCCTCTAACCCGAGTTTTTCTCAGGTTATTTATGCAACAGTGCCCAGATCATTATGGGATTTTTTTTTAAACAATTGAAACCTATTTGATATAATGATAGTTATGGGCAGTCGTATTGGAAACTTGATAATACACTCAGCAAAAAAAAAAAAAAAAAAGAAGAAAGAAAGTAAACACTTTTTCAACTTCATCTTTCTCATAGATTATTTGGCTTATATTACTGTTTTATATACCATGTTCAGGGTGATTTATTTAGCAATCAACCTAGTAGGTCAATAAAAAGGAAAACTTTACGCGTGAGTGAACGCATTCGTTTTCCTCTTCCAAGGCACAAAAGTAAAAATTACAAAAATGGACAAGATGTCAATCAAGCGTATGTGCTCTTCCATAAAAACAATGAAACAAAAGACAGATTCAACACAATAAGAAATACAAATTAATTTACAAGAAATCAACCTATGATCTCTAGAATGTCTCTGTAATCCTCCAAAGATACAGAGAAATGCAAAAAAATAATAATAATGGAGGAAAATGATTCCATATTCAAAAGACTAAGAAAAACAATGGTAACAAAGATGGCAGAAATTTGAAATGTTATGCCAAATTAAGAAAGTTTGAAATAGTATTTGGTTCTTAAGTTTTTCTCACTAATTCTTAAATTCCTTCGTTAAAATAGAAAAAAAAAATTCTGTCCATCAATTTTTTATCACATTTGCGGCTTACTCCCTATGTCATTTAAACTTTGAGTTGACAGAAAATTCCCATGTTCCCCCTCAAGTTTCCCCACTATGTTTTGTTTGAGAATATGAGGAGAACCAAGGGAACGAAAACTTATTTCTGCTTTTCATTCATGTCTCTTATTGCATTAAATTGGTCTTTTGTTATCATTGTTATCTTGAAGGGCATTTGTATATAATTTCCATGTGTGAATTTCTGCAATTTGTACATTTGTGCCTTGGAGGACAAAAACGAATGTGTTCACTCATGCGTAAAATATATCTATAAACCTACCAGCTTGATAGCCAATTAAATAATCTGTAATATGGTATATGACATAATGATTTTTATGAAAATCTTCTATGAAAACTATGAACTGGAAAAAAGTGTTTACCTTCTTTCTTTTTTTTTTTTTTTGCTGAGTGTAGTTTGTTTTGATAAAGAATTTGTACAGGGAATGAATAAAGAAATAAAAAGTATTCCATTACAGTGGTTGACGGAATTCGATACTAAATCTTCTTTCTTGGACTTTTTTAGAGATAAAAATGAGAAATTTTGCGATGCAATGAAATTTTGGAGGAAAAAATCCAAGGAGAGAAGATTAAGTATACAGCAATTTGAATATGAAATAGATATATTGGAGAAAACTCTTTTGTCGTCTCCTGATAGTGGTGAAATTTTAAAGGATATAGATATTTAAAAAAAAAAAAGAGAATTGAAGAAATTGTATAACGTGTATACCGATGGATTAAAAGTTAGGTCAAGAGTGGTTTGGTATCAAGAGGGTGATAGAATCAATTGTACTTTGAGCAGTCGATTAAGTCAAATAAAGAGGAAACAGTTATACGGGAAATGTGTGATGATAAGGGAGAGGTGATTAAAGAGAAGGATGTGATAATGCGATTGATTAGAGATTTTTATTGAAATTTGTATTCAGAAAGTGTATTTTGTAAGGATATTCCTCAATTACGTGATGAAAGTAAGAGTTTTCGTGAAGGAAAAAAATTACTGAAGAAGAATGTTGGGAGTTGCTAAAGAGTATGAAATTAAATAAACCACCTGGAAATGATAGTTTTGCAGTTGAATTTTATCTTACATTTTGGCCACAGATAAGTTTATTGGTTTGAGTTTTTAATGAAGCGTTTGAGAAAGGTTTTTAGAGGGCAAAGATCCATTATATAGAAAGAATTATAGAACGATAACTTTGTTTAGTACGGATTATAAGATGCTTCCTAAGATAATGGCAAAGCGAATAAAGGGAGTTCTATATGAGATTGTTCATTTTGGATCAAGTGGGCTATATAGAAACAGGTATATTGGTTATGCTTTGCGTTTCATAGATGGTATGATTTTTTATTGTATTAATTATTGTGAAGAACAGGCATATTTGATAGCAGTTGATTTTGAAAAAGCGTTTTGTTCAGTTTCTCACAAATTTTTATTTAAAGCATTAGAATTATATGGGTTTAGCGATTCGTTTTGTTCCTGGGTAAAAGTTATGTATAACAGAATTAGTAGTTGTGTTATGAACGGAGGTGTTTCGACAGGTTATCTTGACATAAAGCGAGGGGTGAGGCAAGGCGACCCACTATCACCATATTTGTTTTTGTTGGTATAATGGAAATCTTGGAGCAGGAGGTGAGAAGGGAAAATGGGATTAGAGGAATTCAGTTTGATAATTTTGAGGTTCGGCAAATTTCATAAAGGAATATGCTGACATGACTTTATTTATTAGACAAAGGTCATCAATTATTAGAATACAGGAAATTTTAAGTGATTTTTATGAATTAAGTGGTTTGAAGGTAAATATTGATGAAATAAAGGTAATGACGATAGGGAAGAAAAAGGAAGGTTATGAAAAGTCACTCATGGGAAATGTTGTAATTGAAATAAAGATTTTAGGAGTTTTTTTTTTGCATTGGATATCAAGGTCAGAGAGGAATTGAATTCTAAAGAGACATTGGGTAAAATAAAAAGACTTTTTGGATGGTGGAGACCTAAAGATAAATAAACTATTGAATTGAATTGAATTGAATTGAATTGAGATCTAACTGTAATGGGAAAAATATATTTCCTTTAAAACATATGCTTTGTCTAAATTATATCAGTGTATATTATGTTTCTTCATCATTAGATGTTCCAAGGTGGGTAGTGGCAGATATCAATAAAATTTGCTTTGAATTTATATGGAATGGTAAAGATCGAATAAAAAGGGTTATATGTTATCAGGATAATAGTAAGGGCGCCCTCAGAATGAAAAAAAAAATAAATTATTTGTTAAGACTCAAAGAATTATGTGGTTGAAGCGACTGTTATACCGTGAGAAGCTTATGGGATGGAAACTCTTTTTTGATTACATCCTTGGGACTGTTGGAGAAAGATTTATATATTTGTGTAATTATGATAATTAAAGCTTAAAGTACCATTGTTTTATTTAGAAATTGTGAGGGTATGGCAAGAAATGGAGAATAACCGGAACTATCCAGAAGGTAAGGTTAATCCTTTTTTTTTTTTTAAATAATAAGGATTATTTGTGTAAAGGATTTTTTTTGGTGAAAATTTGTATGGGAAAAAACAATGGATCAAATTGGACTAGAGACTAAGTTTCAGTTTCTGCATGTAACTATGACGTCGATTTTCGTAGGGAAAAGCTGAATGTCTGGGCTGGACTTTGTGGAAACGGTTAGCTCCCAGGGCCCTTCTTCTTTGAAAACAACATGAACGGAAATGGATACTTTCAAATTTTAAATGAACATGTGATTCATGAATTAATGGAAAAATTTCCTGTGCAAGAAAGGAGTGTGTTCAGACGCCTACATGGTAGGCACAGGATGGCGCACCAGCCCACCGACTAGTTGCAGTAAGAAACAGATTGTCTGAGGTATTTGGAAATCGGGTGATTGCCTTGTATCATGATGTGGATTGGCCACCACGATCTCCGGATCTGACTTCTTGTGACTTTTTTCTTTGGGGTTATCTCAAGAGCAAAGTGTTCATTACCCCTCCACCTGATATTGCAACTCTGAGACAAAGAATCACTGATGAGTTTGAAGCTCTACGCCACCAAGCCCCAATGATTCGCAGGGCTGTGCGTGAGATGGAGAAAAGAGCTAATCTGTGTGTGGAAAGGAATGGTGGCCATGTTGAGGGGCATGGGATGTAATGTTAAAAAGTGATATCCGAAAGAAGACAATGGTAAGTTGCGATCATTAATTTCATCATTCCATT
This sequence comes from Diadema setosum, assembly GCF_964275005.1. Lineage (NCBI taxonomy): Eukaryota > Metazoa > Echinodermata > Echinoidea > Diadematoida > Diadematidae > Diadema > Diadema setosum. Next base: position 25,047,401 of record NC_092695.1, read on the forward strand.
TGTTAAGTAAATTTCTAATAAGGTGCATTGATTCTTGCAGTGTCTAAACTTGGTCCCAAGTCCATTTTGACCCATTGTCCAAAAAGAATGATTACTCAGCCATCCATGACCGTGTATGAATAAATAAGATATCATTGGAAAGAGGACATATGTGGTTTCATGATGTTGCTACTCACTTTGGTGTAAAGTTAACAATCTTCACAAATTTGAAATCAAATCTTGTTGCGTTTTTTTTTTTTTTTGGTTACGCACTGTATTTCTAAGACAAAGAATGACAACGCTTCTAACAAAACTCATGGAATTTCAGTATAAATTATTACATGGAGCTTTTTATACAAAGGAAAATCTTTTTGAGGTTGAGTCGTTGAAAATAACCGGAGTTCTTTTTTGTGAGTAATCGCTAGAAACATAATAAACATTTATTTTGGGATTGTGTGTATGTTAAGAATTTGTGGCAGAAAGCGATAGATAGGTTTTAGATGACAGAACTTCGAAATATAGAGTAGAAAGATGTTCATTTTGGTGTTATGAGAAGGCACCCGAAATGAAACTTTATAATACAGTGATTTTTATTTTGAGATATATCAGTTTTAGATCTAGGTCGGAGGGAGAAATTCGTACTTTTGAGGAAATTTATAAGAGAATAAGATTTCGCGATGAAGAAAAAGAAATTGCTTCAAAAAGAAAAAAAAAGTTGGGATTACATTTGCTGAAATGGGAAAATGTTTCTGAAACGAGGGCCTAAGCATTTTCTTCTTAAGTGTTTTTCATTGGTGAAGGCAATATTATGTGTTACTGGCCGCGCCCGGAGAGGGGTAAGCTGTTGCTGGCATAAAGGTTATATCAATTTTATCAGCAGCTTTGAGTTTGATGAGTTTGCAGTGTTTGACGGATTTGTATTTTAATTCGGAGCGGGTGCTTGCGTGCCGGCGGATACTGCTTAAAAGGCCGTGTCACAACTTTCCGGGCAAGCCTTGCGTGCGACTTGCGAAGAACAATTTTTACTACCCGGAGGTGCCCGCAGATGACCCGCAGATGACAGTACCTATCACGTATCTCACCCGTAGTCTTTTTTAACCCGCAATCATGTTTAGGCCCAGTCACACCTTCCCGGGCAAGCTACGTGGGCTTGTTGCGTGTGGGTATTTTCCAACATACCGGACAATTTCTGAGGGCGGACAAGGATTTGGGCGAGTTTTGCAGGTGTCTAACTTGTTGGACGCGTTCTACTTAAGTTCTACTTGCGGATATTCTGTGTGAAAGACCTGCGTTCCAGGTGCGTGGGGGCTGACAACTCAGTGAAGGATTCCTCTGAAAGAATGGCAGAAGTCCCACAGAATGTCATTATTTTGGCCACATACGGCGACTACGAAGTACCTGCGTGGGAGTTGCCTTCGAGGTGCTGCCGCCAAGGACCTCCTACTGGCGTTCTGCGTGGACCTCTGCGGGCAATCCCCGTGACTCACCCAGAAAAGGTTTTGGTCATGCTCAAAACTTGGCTGCGGGTAAATCGGACTTGCGTGTGCACCTCCGGGCAACTACGGGCGAGATATGCGCTAGGTACTGACAGGTGCGGACAAACTTCGGAGAGCTCCGGGTAGCAACTTTGTTTCCCCGCAAGTCAACCCGTAAAACTTCCTCAGATACGATATGACAAGGCCTTGAACATACACAATACCCATTCCGAGTGAGTCGCGGGGTTTTTCCCTAGAGGTACACGCAGAACACCAGAAGGAGACCCTTACCGGCAGCACCTCGCAGGCAACTCAAATGCACTTCGCAGTACCCATACGTCGCTCGTAACAGAAAACGGATCGGTTTCAAAGCTCTAACGCAAGTCACATGGAATACATGCAAGTAGAAGGTAAGTAGCACGCGTCTAGCAGATTAGACAGGTAAACTCGCAAACATTCTTGTTCGACTGCAGAAAATTCTCCCGCGCGCTGGAAAATCCCTCCTCTCAACAAACCCGCGTAGCTTGCCCGGAAAGGTGTGACACGGCCTTAATGCATACGGTCCATTGTTTTACGTAACATTTGAAAGTCGTTTCATCAGGAAGGAAGGTGGTATCGGCTTGGGTGCAGTGTGTGTGTGTTTGGATGTGTGTGTGGGTTGGTGGTTTTGGGTGTGGGTGTGGTTTTAGTTTTGGTGAATCGGGGGTTAGTGGGATGGGGATTTGATTTGAAGAAGCCCTTATTAAAAAAAACAAACCATGGCTTTACAACCGTAACCATGGTATAACCATGGTTATGGACGGTTTTACAATGGATCGATGGTAGTCCATGATTTTTAATTCATATCCATGGTAAATGTGTGGCGGAAGTGTGGTAATACCATTGTTAAAATACCATAGTTATGATAACATGATAAAACTTTCATTTTACGACGGTTTTAAAACCATGGTGAAAAAAAACATTGTTATACCACAGTTTTAAGAAATAAAAAAAAAAACAATGGTGAGAAAACCACGACAAAAACATTGTTCTACTTTGGTAAAAATAACATAGTAATATAACAATGGTTGTAACCATGGTTTCACAATAGTATAAAAACAATGGTTAGGAAACCATGGTGTAACTCTCGTTCTACCAAGGTTGAAAACCATCGTTATTAACTCTTTATGTGCCACGTTCGCACGTCAGACTCAGTCGAAGGCGTGCCAACTTCGCATATTCTGCTCAACAAACAAAGCCGCCAAATCCGATCGATAAATCGCTAATCACTGCTGATCCCGCGGCACAATGAAAGCGCTTCTCGTGCTTTTGTTCCTCTCTTATACGGTTTGCATTCTATGTGATGATTGAGTATTAAGCGGTGTTCCCAACTAGATTTACACTCTAAGTTTCTGTCACGGTTTTATGTGCAAAAGTCAGGCCTTTAGAGTAATGTAGCAACTGGTCATTCAAAAGAAACATTGAAGATAGATTCGTCATACAATTCATATCGAAACAAAGCTTGGCATTCCTCTTTAACTTTGCCTACTATTATGCCCATCTTAACAGAAATTTGTAGAAGTAGAAAAAGAAGTAGAAAAACATAATTCTTTCTCAAAGCACGACTACCTTCGTGTCTCAGAATAACGTGGCACACAGGGGTTTTCCACCATGGCACATAAAGGGTTAAACCATAATTTCATCATGGTTTTATGATAGTGTAAAAAAGATAGTAATAAAACCATGATTTTAACCATAGTATTATGATAGCACAAAAACACTAGTTATAATACCATGGTTAAACTTTCGTTTTACAAAGGTTAAAAATGATGGGTATCAACCATGATATTAACCATGCTTTTATCATAGTTAAAGAATGATGGTTATATAACCATGGCTCTAACAGTGGTTTAATGAAAGTGTTTTAAAACCATGGTTAAAAAAATTATCGTTACACCACATTTTCAAGAAATTAAAAAAACAAAGGCGAGAAAACCACAGCAAAACTATCGTTCTACTTTGGTAAAAATAACATAATATAACAATGGTTGTAACCATGGTTTCACAATAGTATAAAAACAATGGTTAGGAAACCATGGTGTAACTCTCGTTCTACTAAGGTTGAAAACCATCGTTATAAAACCATGATTTCATCATGGGTTTATGATAGTGTAAAAACAATAGTTATAAAACCATGATTTTAACCGTGGTTTTATGATAGCACAAAAACACTAGTTATAATACCATGGTTAAACTTTCGTTTTACAAAGGTTGAAAACGATGGCTATTAACCATGATATTAACCATGCTTTTATCATAGTTAAAAATGATGGTTATATAACCATGGCTCTAACAGTCGTTTAATGAAAGTGTTTTGATAAAACCATGGTGAAAAAAACATTGTTATACCACAGTTTTAAGAAATTAAAAAAATGGCAAGAAAACCACGACAAAACCATCGTTCTACTTTGGTAAAAATAACATAATATAACAATGGTTGTAACCATGGTTACAAAATAGTATAAAAACAATGGTTAGGAAACTATGGTGTAACTCTCGTTCTACCAAGGATGAAAACCATCGTTATTAAACCATGATTTCATCATGGTTTTATGATAGTGTAAAAAAGAGTAATAAAACCATGATTTTAACCATGGTATTATGATAGCACAAAAACACTAGTTATAACACCATGGTTAAACTTTCGTTTTTACAAAGGTTAAAAATGATGGGTATTAACCATGATATTAACCATGGTTTTATCATAGTTAAAAAACGATGGTTACTTACCGAGTATATAACCAAGGCTCTAACAGTGGTTAAATGAAAGTGTTTTAAAACCATGGTTAAAAAAATTATCGTTATACCACAGTTAAAATAACATAATATAACAATGGTTGTAACCATAGTTTCACAATAGTATAAAAACAATGGTTAGGAAACCATGGTGTAACTCTCGTTCTACTAAGGTTGAAAACCATCGTTATAAAACCATGATTTCATCATGGTTTTATGATAGTGTAAAAACAATAGTTATAAAACCATGAATTTAACTGTGGTTTTATGATAGCACAAAAACACTAATTATAATACCATGGTTAAACTTTCGTTTCTACAAAAGTTGAAAACGATGGCTATTAACCATGGTTTTATCATAGTTAAAAAATGATGGTTATATAACCATTGCTCTAACAGTGGTTTAATGAAAGTGTTTTGATAAAATCATGGTTAAAAGATCATCGTTATGCAACAGTTTTTAGAAATAAAAAAAATGGCGAGAAAACCGCGACAAAACCATCGTTCTACTTTGGTAAAAATAACATAATATAACAATGGTTGTAACCATGGTTTCACAATAGTATAAAAACAATGGTTAGGAAACCATGATGCAACTCTCGTTCTACCAAGGTTGAAAACCATCGTTATAAAACCATGATTTCATCATGGTTTTATGATAGTGTAAAAAAGATAGTAATAAAACCATGATTTTAACCATGGTATTATGATAGCACAAAAACACTAGTTATAACACCATGGTTAAACTTTCGTTTTTACAAAGGTTAAAAATGATGGGTATTAACCATGATATTAACCATGGTTTTATCATAGTTAAAAAACGATGGTTACTTACCGAGTATATAACCAAGGCTCTAACAGTGGTTAAATGAAAGTGTTTTAAAACCATGGTTCAAAAAATTATCGTTATACCACAGTTAAAATAACATAATATAACAATGGTTGTAACCATGGTTTCACAATAGTATAAAAACAATGGTTAGGAAACCATGGTGTAACTCTTGTTCTACTAAAGTTGAAAACCATCGTTATAAAACCATGATTTCATCATGGTTTTATGATAGTGTAAAAACAATAGTTATAAAACCATGATTTTAACCGTGGTTTTATGATAGCACAAAAACACTAGTTATAATACCATGGTTAAACTTTCGTTTTTACAAAAGTTGAAAACGATGGCTATTAACCATGATATTAACCATGGTTTTATCATAGTTAAAAAATGATGGCTATATAACCATGGTTCTAACAGTCGTTTAATGAAAGTGTTTTGATAAAACCATGGTGAAAAAACCATTGTTATACCACAGTTTTCAGAAATTAAAAAAATGGCGAGAAAACCACGACAAAACCATCGCTCTACTTTGGTAAAAATAACATAATATAACAATGGTTGTAACCATGGTTTCACAATAGTATAAAAACAATGGTTAGGAAACCATGATGCAACTCTCGTTCTACCAAGGTTGAAAACCATCGATATAAAACCGTGATTTCATCATGGTTTTATGATAGTGTAAAAAAGATAGTAATAAAACCATGATTTTAACCATGGTATTATGATACCACAAAAACACTAGTTATAACACCATGGTTAAACTTTCGTTTTTACAAAGGTTAAAAATGATGGGTATTAACCATGATATTAACCATGGTTTTATCATAGTTAAAAAACGATGGTGACTTACCGAGTATATAACCATGGCTCTAACAGTGGTTAAATGAAAGTGTTTTAAAACCATGGTTAAAAAAATTATCGTTATGCCACAGTTAAAATAACATAATATAACAATGGTTGTAACCATGGTTTCACAATAGTATAAAAACAATGGTTAGGAAACCATGGTGTAACTCTCGTTCTACTAAGGTTGAAAACCATCGTTATAAAACCATGATTTCATCATGGTTTTATGATAGTGTAAAAACAATAGTTATAAAACCATGATTTTAACCGTGGTTTTATGATAGCACAAAAACACTAGTTATAATACCATGGTTAAACTTTCGTTTTACAAAGGTTGAAAACGATGGCTATTAACCATGATATTAACCATGGTTTTATCATAGTTAAAAATGATGGTTATATAAGCATGGCTCTAACAGTCGTTTAATGAAAGTGTTTTGATAAAACCATGGTGAAAAAAAACATTTTTATACCACAGTTTTAAGAAATTAAAAAAATGGCGAGAAAACCACGACAAAACCATCGTTCTACTTTGGTAAAAATGACATGGTATAACAATGGTTGCAACCATGGTTTCACAATAGTATAAAAACAATGGTTTGGAAACTATGGTGTAACTCTCGTTCTACCAAGGTTGAAAACCATCGTTATTAAACCATGATTTCATCATAGTTTTATGATAGTGTAAAAAAGATAGTAATAAAACCATGATTTCAACCATGGTATTATGATAGCAGAAAAACACTAGTTATAATACCATGGTTAAACTTTCGTTTAAGGTTAAAAATGATGGGTATTAACCATGATATTAACCATGGTTTTATCATAGTTAAAAAACGATGGTTACTTACCGAGTATATAACCATGGCTCTAACAGTGGTTTAATGAAAGTGTTTTAAAACCATGGTTAAAAAAATTATCGTTATACCACAGTTAAAATAACATAATATAACAATGGTTGTAACCATGGTTTCACAATTATATAAAAAAAATTGTTAGGAAACCATGGTGTAACTCTCGTTCTACTATGGTTGAAAACCATCGTTATAAAACCATGATTTCATCATGGTTTTATGATAGTGTAAAAACAATAGTTATAAAACCATGATTTTAACCGTGGTTTTATGATAGCACAAAAACACTAGTTATAATACCATGGTTAAACTTTCGTTTTTACAAAAGTTGAAAACGATGGCTATTAACCATGATATTAACCATGGTTTTATCATAGTTAAAAAATGATGGTTATATAACCATGGCTCTAACAGTGGTTTAATGAAAGTGTTTTAATAAAATCATGGTTAAAAGATCATCGTTATACCACAGTTTTAAGAAATAAAAAAAATGGCGAGAAAACCACGACAAAACCATCGTTCTACTTTGGTAAAAATAACATAATATAACAATGGTTGTAACCATGGTTTTTCAATAGTATAAAAACAATGGTTAGGAAACCATGATGCAACTCTCGTTCTACCAAGGTTGAAAACCATTGTTATAAAACCATCATGGTTTTATGATAGTGTAAAAAAGACAGTAATAAAACCATGATTTTAACCATGGTATTATGATACCACAAAAACACTAGTTATAACACCATGGTTAAACTTTCGTTTTTACAAAGGTTAAAAATGATGGGTATTAACCATGATATTAACCATGGTTTTATCATAGTTAAAAAATGATGGTTATATAACCATGGCTCTAACAGTGGTTTAATTAAAGTGTTTTAAAACCATGGTTAAAAAATCATTGTTATACCACAGTTTTAAGAAAAAAAAACAATGGTGAGAAAACCACAACAAAAACATTGTTCTACTTTGGTAAAAATAACATAATAATATAACAATGGTTGTAACCATGGTTTCACAATAGTATAAAAACAATGGTTAGGAAACCATGGTGTAACTCTCGATCTACTAAGGTTGAAAACCATCGTTATAAAACCATGATTTCATCATAGTTTTATGATAGTGTAAAAACAATAGTTATAAAACCCTGATTTTAACCGTGGTTTTATGATAGCACAAAAACACTAGTTATAATACCATGGTTAAACTTTCGTTTTACAAAGGTTGAAAACCGGCGATGGCTATTAACCATGATATTAACCATGGTTTTATCATAGTTAAAAATGATGGTTATATAACCATGGTTCTAACAGTCGTTTAATGAAAGTGTTTTGATAAAACCATGGTGAAAAAACCATTGTTATACCACAGTTTTAAGAAATTAAAAAAATGGCGAGAAAACCACGACAAAACCATCGTTCTACTTTGGTAAAAATAACATAATATAACAATGGTTGTAACCATGGTTTCACAATATTATAAAAACAATGGCTAGGAAACTATGACGTAACTTTCGTTCTACAAAGGTTGAAAACCATCGTTATTAAACCATGATTTCATCATGGTTTTATGAAAGTGTAAAAAAGATAGTAATAAAACCATGATTTTAACCATGGTATTATGATAGCACAAAAACACTAGTTATAATACCATGGTTAAACTTTCGTTTAAGGTTAAAAATGATGGGTATTAACCATGATATTAACCATGGTTTTATCATAGTTAAAAAACGATGGTTACTTACCGAGTATATAACCATGGATCTAACAGTGGTTTAATGAAAGTGTTTTAAAACCATGGTTAAAAAAAATTATCGTTATACCACAGTTAAAATCACATAATATAACAATGGTTGTAACCATGGTTTCACAATAGTATAAAAACAATGGTTAGGAAACCATGGTGTAACTCTCGTTCTCCTAAGGTTGAAAACCATCGTTATAAAACCATGATTTCATCATGGTTTTATGATAGTGTAAAAACAATAGTTATAAAACCATGATTTTAACCGTTGTTTTATGATAGCAAAAAAACACTAGTTATAATACCATGGTTAAACTTTCGTTTTTACAAAAGTTGAAAACGATGGCTATTAACCATGATATTAACCATGGTTTTATCATAGTTAAAAAATGATGGCTATGTAACCATGGTTCTAACAGTCGTTAATGAAAGTGTTTTGATAAAACCATGGTGAAAAAACCATTGTTATACCACAGTTTTAAGAAATAAAGAAAATGGCGAGAAAACCACGACAAAACCATCGTTCTACTTTGGTAAAAATAACATAATATAACAATGGTTGTAACCATGGTTTCACAACAGTATAAATACAATGGTTAGGAAACCATGATGCAACTCTCGTTCTAGCAAGGTTGAAAACCATCGTTATTAAACCATGATTTCATCATGGTTTTATGAAAGTGTAAAAAAGATAGTAATAAAACCATGATTTTAACCATGGTATTATGATAGCACAAAAACACTAGTTATAATACCATGGTTAAACTTTCGTTTAAGGTAAAAAATGATGGGTATTAACCATGATATTAACCATGGTTTTACCATAGTTAAAAAACGATGGTTACTTACCGAGTATATAACCATGGCTCTAACAGTGGTTTAATGAAAGTGTTTTAACATCATGGTTAAAAAAATTATCGTTATACCACAGTTAAAATAACATAATATAACAATGGTTGTAACCATGGTTTCGCAATAGTATAAAAACAATGGTTATGAAACCATGGTGTAACTCTCGTTCTACTAAGGTTGAAAACCATCGTTATAAAACCATGATTTCATCATGGTTTTATGATAGTGTAAAAACAATAGTTATAAAACCATGATTTTAACCGTTGTTTTATGATAGCACAAAAACACTAGTTATAATACCATGGTTAAACTTTCGTTTTTACAAAAGTTGAAAACGATGGCTATTAACCATGATATTAACCATGGTTTTATCATAGTTAAAAAATGATGGCTATATAACCATGGTTCTAACAGTCGTTTAATGAAAGTGTTTTGATGAAACCATGGAGAAAAAACCATTGTTATACCACAGTTTTAAGAAATTAAAAAAATGGCGAGAAAACCACGACAAAACCATCGTTCTACTTTGGTAAAAATAACATAACATAACAATGGTTGTAACCATGGTTTCACAATAGTATAAAAACAATGGTTAGGAAACCATGATGCAACTCTCGTTCTACCAAGGTTGAAAACCATCGTTATAAAACCATGATTTCATCATGGTTTTATGATAGTGTAAAAAAGATAGTAATACAACCATGATTTTGACCAGGGTATTATGATAGCACAAAAACACTAGTTATAACACCATGGTTAAACTTTCGTTTTTACAAAGGTTAAAAATGATGGGTATTAACCATGATATTAACCATGGTTTTATCATAGTTAAAAATGATGGTTATATAACCATGGCTCTAACAGTGGTTTAATGAAAGTGTTTTAAAACCATGGTTATAAAATCATTGTTATACCACAGTTTTAAGAAAAAAAAAACAATGGTGAGAAAACCACGACAAAAACGTTGTTCTACTTTGGTAAAAATAACATATTAAAATATAACAATGGTTGTAACCATGGTTTCACAATAGTATAAAAACAATGGTTAGGAAACCATGGTGTAACTCTCGATCTACTAAGGTTGAAAACCATCGTTATAAAACCATGATTTCATCATAGTTTTATGATAGTGTAAAAACAATAGTTATAAAACCCTGATTTTAACCGTGGTTTTATGATAGCACAAAAACACTAGTTATAATACCATGGTTAAACTTTCGTTTTACAAAGGTTGAAAACCGGCGATGGCTATTAACCATGATATTAACCATGGTTTTATCATAGTTAAAAATGATGGTTATATAACCATGGTTCTAACAGTCGTTTAATGAAAGTGTTTTGATAAAACCATGGTGAAAAAACCATTGTTATACCACAGTTTTAAGAAATTAAAAAAATGGCGAGAAAACCACGACAAAACCATCGTTCTACTTTGGTAAAAATAACATAATATAACAATGGTTGTAACCATGGTTTCACAATATTATAAAAACAATGGCTAGGAAACTATGACGTAACTTTCGTTCTACAAAGGTTGAAAACCATCGTTATTAAACCATGATTTCATCATGGTTTTATGAAAGTGTAAAAAAGATAGTAATAAAACCATGATTTTAACCATGGTATTATGATAGCACAAAAACACTAGTTATAATACCATGGTTAAACTTTCGTTTAAGGTTAAAAATGATGGGTATTAACCATGATATTAACCATGGTTTTATCATAGTTAAAAAACGATGGTTACTTACCGAGTATATAACCATGGATCTAACAGTGGTTTAATGAAAGTGTTTTAAAACCATGGTTAAAAAAAATTATCGTTATACCACAGTTAAAATCACATAATATAACAATGGTTGTAACCATGGTTTCACAATAGTATAAAAACAATGGTTAGGAAACCATGGTGTAACTCTCGTTCTCCTAAGGTTGAAAACCATCGTTATAAAACCATGATTTCATCATGGTTTTATGATAGTGTAAAAACAATAGTTATAAAACCATGATTTTAACCGTTGTTTTATGATAGCAAAAAAACACTAGTTATAATACCATGGTTAAACTTTCGTTTTTACAAAAGTTGAAAACGATGGCTATTAACCATGATATTAACCATGGTTTTATCATAGTTAAAAAATGATGGCTATGTAACCATGGTTCTAACAGTCGTTAATGAAAGTGTTTTGATAAAACCATGGTGAAAAAACCATTGTTATACCACAGTTTTAAGAAATAAAGAAAATGGCGAGAAAACCACGACAAAACCATCGTTCTACTTTGGTAAAAATAACATAATATAACAATGGTTGTAACCATGGTTTCACAACAGTATAAATACAATGGTTAGGAAACCATGATGCAACTCTCGTTCTAGCAAGGTTGAAAACCATCGTTATTAAACCATGATTTCATCATGGTTTTATGAAAGTGTAAAAAAGATAGTAATAAAACCATGATTTTAACCATGGTATTATGATAGCACAAAAACACTAGTTATAATACCATGGTTAAACTTTCGTTTAAGGTAAAAAATGATGGGTATTAACCATGATATTAACCATGGTTTTACCATAGTTAAAAAACGATGGTTACTTACCGAGTATATAACCATGGCTCTAACAGTGGTTTAATGAAAGTGTTTTAACATCATGGTTAAAAAAATTATCGTTATACCACAGTTAAAATAACATAATATAACAATGGTTGTAACCATGGTTTCGCAATAGTATAAAAACAATGGTTATGAAACCATGGTGTAACTCTCGTTCTACTAAGGTTGAAAACCATCGTTATAAAACCATGATTTCATCATGGTTTTATGATAGTGTAAAAACAATAGTTATAAAACCATGATTTTAACCGTTGTTTTATGATAGCACAAAAACACTAGTTATAATACCATGGTTAAACTTTCGTTTTTACAAAAGTTGAAAACGATGGCTATTAACCATGATATTAACCATGGTTTTATCATAGTTAAAAAATGATGGCTATATAACCATGGTTCTAACAGTCGTTTAATGAAAGTGTTTTGATGAAACCATGGAGAAAAAACCATTGTTATACCACAGTTTTAAGAAATTAAAAAAATGGCGAGAAAACCACGACAAAACCATCGTTCTACTTTGGTAAAAATAACATAACATAACAATGGTTGTAACCATGGTTTCACAATAGTATAAAAACAATGGTTAGGAAACCATGATGCAACTCTCGTTCTACCAAGGTTGAAAACCATCGTTATAAAACCATGATTTCATCATGGTTTTATGATAGTGTAAAAAAGATAGTAATACAACCATGATTTTGACCAGGGTATTATGATAGCACAAAAACACTAGTTATAACACCATGGTTAAACTTTCGTTTTTACAAAGGTTAAAAATGATGGGTATTAACCATGATATTAACCATGGTTTTATCATAGTTAAAAATGATGGTTATATAACCATGGCTCTAACAGTGGTTTAATGAAAGTGTTTTAAAACCATGGTTATAAAATCATTGTTATACCACAGTTTTAAGAAAAAAAAAACAATGGTGAGAAAACCACGACAAAAACGTTGTTCTACTTTGGTAAAAATAACATATTAAAATATAACAATGGTTGTAACCATGGTTTTACAACAGTATAAAAACAATGGTTAGGAAACCATGGTGTATGATAGTGTAAAAAAGAAAGTAATAAAACGATGATTTTAACCATGGTATTATGATAGCACAAAAACACTAGTTATAATACCATTATGGTTAAACTTTCGTTTTTACAAATGTTAAAAATGATGGGTATTAACCATGATATTAACCATGGTTTTATCATAGTTAAAGAATGATGGTTATATAACCATGGCTCTAACAGTGGTTTAATGAAAGTGTTTTAAAACCATGGTTCAAAAAATTATCGTTACACCACATTTTCAAGAAATTAAAAAAGCAAAGGCGAGAAAACCACAGCAAAACTATCGTTCTACTTTGGTAAAAATAACATAATAATATAACAATGGTTGTAACCATGGTTTCACAATAGTATAAAAATAATGGTTAGGAAACCATGGTGTAACTCTCGTTCTACTAAGGTTGAAAACCATCGTTATAAAACCATGATTTCATCATGGTTTTATGTTAGTGTAAAAACAATAGTTATAAAACCATGATTTTAACCGTGGTTTTATGATAGCACAAAAACACTAGTTATAATTCCATGGTTAAACTTTCGTTTTACAAAGGTTGAAAACGATGGCTATTAACCATGATATTAACCATGGTTTTATCATAGTTAAAAATGATGGTTATATAACCATGGCTCTAACAGTCGTTTAATGAAAGTGTTTTGATAAAACCATGGTGAAAAAAACATTGTTATACCACAGTTTTAAGAAATTAAAAAAATGGCGAGAAAACCACGACAAAACCATCGTTCTACTTTGGTAAAAATAACATAATACAACAATGGTTGTAACCATGGTTTCACAATAGTATAAAAACAATGGTTAGGAAACTATGGTGTAACTCTCGTTCTACCAAGGTTGAAAACCATCGTTATTAAACCATGATTTCATCATGGTTTTATGATAGTGTAAAAAAGATAGTAATAAAACCATGATTTTAACCATGGTATTATGATAGCACAAAAACACTAGTTATAATACCATGGTTAAACTTTCCTTTAAGGTAAAAAATGACGGGTATTAACCATGATATTAACCATGGTTTTATCATAGTTAAAAAACGATGGTTACTTACCGAGTATATAACCATGGCTCTAACAGTGGTTTAATGAAAGTGTTTTAAAACCATGGTTAAAAAAATTATCGTTATACCACAGTTAAAATAACATAATATAACAATGGTTGTAACCATGGTTTCACAATAGTATAAAAACAATGGTTAGGAAACCATGGTGTAACTCTCGTTCTACTAAGGTTGAAAACCATCGTTATAAAACCATGATTTTATCATGGTTTTATGATAGTGTAAAAACAATAGTTATAAAACCATGATTTTAACCGTGGTTTTATGATAGCACAAAAACACTAGTTATAATACCATGGTTAAACTTTCGTTTTTACAAAAGTTGAAAACGATGGCTATTAACCATGATATTAACCATGGTTTTATCATAGTTAAAAAATGATGGTTATATAACCATGGCTCTAACAGTGGTTTAATGAAAGTGTTTTAATAAAATCATGATTAAAAGAACATCGTTATACCACAGTTTTCAGAAATAAAAAAAAATGGCGAGAAAACCGCGACAAAACCATCGTTCTACTTTGGTAAATATAACATAATATAACAATGGTTGTAACCATGGTTTCACAATAGTATAAAAACAATGGTTAGGAAACAATGTTGCAACTCTCGTTCTACCAAGGTTGAAAACCTTAGTTATAAAACCATGATTTCATCATGGTTTTATGATAGTGTAAAAAAGATAGTAATAAAACCATGATTTTAACCATGGTATTATGATAGCACAAAAACACTAGTTATAACACCATGGTTAAACTTTCGTTTTTACAAAGGTTAAAAATGATGGGTATTAACCATGATATTAACCATGGGTTTATCATAGTTAAAAAGTGATGGTTATATAACCATGGCTTTAACAGTGGTTTAATGAAAGTGTTTTAAAACCATGGTTAAAAAATCATTGTTATACCACAGTTTTAAGAAAAAAAAACAATGGTGAGAAAACCACGACAAAAACATTGTTCTACTTTGGTAAAAATAACATAATAATATAACAATGGTTGTAACCATGGTTTCACAACAGTATAAAAACAATGGTTAGGAAACCATGGTGTAACTCTCGTTCTACCAAGGTTGAAAACCATCGTTATTAAACCATGATTTCATCATCGTTTTATGATAGTGTAAAAACGATAGTTATAAAACCATGATTTTAACTGTGGTTTTATGATAGCATAAAAACACTAGTTATAATTCCATGGTTAAAATTTCGTTTTACAATGGTCGAAAACGATGGCTATTAACCATGATATTAACCATGGTTTTATCAGTTTAAAAAAAATGATGGTTATATAACCATGACTTTAACAGTGGTTTAACGAAAGTGTGAAAACAACGGTTTTAAACAATCGTTAAACTTCCATTTTAGCAAGGAAAACGATGGTCATAGCTACACCAGGATTTGAACCATGGTTTTATCATAGTGTGATGTGCAAAGGATGGTTATGAAACATTGATTGGTTCTACGAACCGTGGTTTCATGATAGTGAAGAGGCGGTTAAAAAGCCATGATTTTCACCATGGCTGTATGATAGCTCATAAGAACAGTGGTTATAAAACCGTGGTTTAACTTTTGTTTACCCACGGTTGAAAAAGTGGTTATTTTAACAATGGTTTCAACCGTGGTTTCATGCTGATCAGATATAGAGTGCAGAAAAACCATATTCTGGAATTTCTAACCATGGAACCTTGTATGATAGTATAAGAACAGTGGTTATTAAACCATGGCTAACTTTTTGTTTTACCAAAGTTTAAACCACGCTTACGTGCACTATGATTATTGAATGATGTCGATCACAAAAATCAATAATGTAAAACTCATACTTTGATGGCCGCAATGCCAATGCAAGTCATGACGGACATTCATCTAACGCAACCACCCGTTTGGCTTCAACAGGATTATGTAAACAAACAGTAGTCTTACCATTGCAAACAAAAAGCTGCTTCACTTGGTTGACTTACAGCATTCCTTAAATGCAACATCTATTCACTACGGAATAAAGCACGTAAAAAACCTTAAATGAGATTACATACTCGTGAAAAAATAAAAAAGGTAGTAACCCATTGCCGCCCGTTCGTTCCCCGTAGCTTTGACAAGTACACACAGCAATAGAAAACTATATGAATGCAATCGGCGTGTGTGTACGATGAATGGGAGATCCGGGTTGCGGTTGATATGAGGCTCGTTCGTACCAAAGATCACAACAAAAATATATTTGAAAATATATAGAGCACAAAAAATATTGACACATAAGGCAAAAAATTAATTTGCAATAAAAAAGGTTTTAAACCTATATTTTTTTATTTAAAACCAAAAAATTAATGATTACAAGTTTTTTTGATAATAATGTAGCGTAAGAGGTCATGTGCGTGTTGTTGTTGTTGTCGCTGATTGAACCTTACGTGTATGTACTGCTGAACCGTTAGTCCGCGACCGCTCAAAACACACACACACGGTACGATTCGCTGTTCATTTCAAACGCTCGTTCGTGATGATCTCTGACCGGAGTCAAACATCTCGACTTACGAATCATCTGATATTTTGAGAAATGGCTAGCAAACGGCCCCTAAGAAAAAGAGGAACTTCTCCTTTGGGATTCTTCGTAAGGTTGGTCAACGTAACTTTTGATACATTATTAGTAGACCTAATCTTAGCTAAAATAATTACCAGCGAGATTTGCATTGAATTGTCCCGATCGACCCGGGGCCGACAGCGGCCTAGTCTAGCGGGCGACGTATTTTTAGCCTGAATCAGTCCTTGATTGGCAGTCAATAGAGGGCGCGACGATGTGGAAGTCAAGTTGACTAAAAATACGTCTAGTAAGAAACCTCCGAATAGAGGCGTGGAACCAGGCGTGGCACGACAGTTGCCAGTCTTCAATATCGAAGTTTCATTGGCTGAGCACCAATGTCAATCAAAACACATTGCAGAACCCAAAGAAATTCTTGTCTACTCTCCTAGGTATAATACATATTGTCTTTCAGTGAAAATAGAATTTCCCTGTCTCTTTCACACTATCATAGTATTTTGCCATTCTTTCCCATTCATTTTGATGTGTATAACATCTTACCTTACTTCAAATAAGAGAATGATAGCAGTCAATGACCACATGCATTTGAAAATTCATGAGGGTTCTGCACATGGAAACTACTCCAAAATTACTGCCGAATGCAAACCTCTCACTGTTGTTGTAAAGTCTACGTCTGTCATTGTCGGTTTTGAAAATGTGATTTATGAATTTTCCCATTGTTATGTTTTGGTATGTTTTTCACTTTAAAGTACTTTATATTTTCATATTAAATCTACTATGATATTTGACAAATATCAATTAAGTATGCCGCCAAGATAACAATCTCTATTGACAAGCACCATCTACATTAAACAGACATTTCGTGGGTGATCACACTGTCATAGGAAAATCCGTCAGTGGTACATTTCCTGTGAAAGGTAAAAGAGAAGATCTGCGACACAAAAGGATTCCTGCAAAGCCAAAGGCCCGGGAAAACATAGTGCATTCTTTGCAATCCGTAATTACGAGACGCCAGTCTGAGATGGCGGTACAGGTGTACTTGTGAAGGGAAGTCGATGCTGATTGACATTCTCTACACAAATAATTATGGAGATGAGGATATCTCTTTTTGTCCATTCGGAATGCATGCTTATGCAGAAAAACGTGAAGCTAAATTGAGTAACACCAACAAATTTGTGGATGATGCACAAAAAACGACATGTTGGGAAAGTGAGTCCAAAGCACCCGTCAAGATCCGTGTAGCTCAACTGAAGCGTTTGGCACCTTTTTCACCAGAAATATCTCGTTTAGAGCAAAGCTATCGTTGATTACGTAGAGACATTTTTGTTTAGATCTGTCAGAAATAAACTTTTCCCATCTTTCTCGACATGATTTTATCAATACGGTGTTCTTTCATTTTCTTTGTCGAGAGTATTCGAAGGATCGGTAATTCGACAACGAAATAAAGTTCAAATTCCGAAAATGAAGTGAACTTGTTTTAGAGACAAAAGACTGTAATATGTTATTATTGTTACTCCAAGGTTCCACAATTATATTTCTCAATTTACTTTGTTTTGATTATGAAACCTTATTTTCTGTTAGCAAAAAAGTGAAATGTTTTTTTTTTCTTTTCGAAAAAATTAAATAAAACTTGAATTAATTTGAACATAACAAAAGGTATGATAGGCCTATTACGCAATGAAAATTGAACGAGAACACAAAGAGAGAGAGAGAGAGAGAGAGAGGAATGTGGAAAATACACAAACTCCCCAATACACTCACTGGCGAACTGAAATGCAATCGTACAATTTGCAAATTGCATTTTTCATGGAAACATGAACAATTTCTCCCTCTCCGCCGTATGCTCTCATAGTCATCTATGGCATCATTATTATGGGCCATGCATGACGTAGAACAAATATTACAAGAGGCCACCTTAGGGCTCCCCCCCCCCAAAAAAAAAGGTCATGCATGCGTGTACTGATGATACCCTCTGAAAGAATACTAAGTGCACCCTTGATCATTATCACCTCTTTCCATCATTATAACTAATCTACAGAAACGATGACCATCCCTCTTCTCGACAGTACAGCTTCTCCACGAATAGAAATAGTGTTCGGATTAACGAACCTTCATTGTTGGATTGACGAAGCTTGATTCATGCTGGGATTAACAAACCTTATTACATGTTGAATTAATGAATCACTGGAAAACAGGACCTTGTTTCATTTTCGTATTAACGAACCTTCGAGAAAACGAACGCAATTTCATTTTCAGGCCATGAACAAACTTTAGGAATTATGAGCCTTATTTCATTTTCACAATATCGAAATGGTCTATATAGACCCTTTATTACAGCAATATTCTGGATGAAACTGATTTTGTCAGCCTTATGTGGAGGGTTTGAGTTCAAACAGGGTAAGATCCCAAAAGTATACTTTTACGACATTGATTTGGTCTAGAACAATGCTCAAGTAATATAACTTGCATACCAGTTAATTATTGCACGTTCTCAATGAGCGATATCACGAAGTTTCCACCAAGAGACTTGTGTTATGGGTAAGAGGAATCAAATGCATGAGACACGAAAAAGGTGAAAACGGAGACGTCAGATCCGTAACATAAATTTCATGTTAATTCGAGGTCATTTGTTACCATCGCTCATTAGGAAGAGTGGAAATCTGATATAAATGTTAGTGCACCAATATAAAGGGCGAAACTGCTTTCGTCATCCTTGCCGGCCTGCTCTCGAAAGTCTAAAGCTGCAAGACCTTCTTGCAAGACCTTCTACCCAATGGGAACTGTCAATTCTGAGCGTTGATGAAATGATTTATCGAATGGAGATTATTGTCCCCGCCGAACGAGTTCGAGCAGGGGACTATGAAACGGGCTCCGTACGTGTGTGTGTCCGTGTGTCCGTCCGTCTGTCTGTCCGTCCGTCTGTCTGTCTGTCTGTGCGTCCGTGTGTGATCAAAATGTTCAATTTGCTACTTCTCTGTCATTTATGAGCCAATTTTGATTCTGTTTGCTTTATATGACAGCACTACATGGGAGCTTTGAAACTTCTACACAGAATTTCAGTTGTGACCTTTGACCTTGGCCTTTGACCTATATTGTACATTTTGCTTCAAAATGCTACTTCTTCGCCATTTCTAACCCGATTTCGATTCCGTTTGCTTTATGTGATGGCACTAGGTGAGGGCTTCGAAACTTCTACACAGAATTTTGACCTTTGACTTCTTTGACCTTTGACCTTGATTTTTGACCTATATTGTACATTGGCTACAAAATGCTACTCCTTCGCCATTTCTAACCCGATTTCGATTCCGTTTGCTTTATGTGATGGCACTAGGTGAGGGCTTCAAAACTTCTACACAGAATTTTGACCTTTGACTTCTTTGACCTTTGACCTTGATTTTTGACCTATATTGTACATTTTGCTACAAAATGCTACTCCTTCGCCATCTCTAACCCGATTTCGATTCCGTGTGCTTTATGTCATGTTACTAGGTGAGGGCTTCAAAACTTCTACACAAAATTTTGACCTTTGTCTTCTTTGACCTTTGACCTTGATTTTTGACCTGCATTGTACATTTTGCTACAAAATGCTACTCCTTTGCCATTTCTAACCCAATTTCATTTCCGTTTGCTTTATGTGATGGCACTACAGTCTGTAGGTGAGGGCTTCAAAACTTCTACACAGAATTTTGACCCTGGACTTCTTTGACCTTTGACCTCGATTTTTGACCTATATTGTACATTGGCTACAAAATGCTCCTCCTTTGCCATTTCTAACCCGATTTCGATTCCGTCTTCTTTATGTGATGGCACTAGGTGAGGGCTTCAAAACTTCTACACAGAATTTTGGCCTTTGACTTCTTTGACCTTTGACCTTGATTTTTGACCTATATTGTACATTGGCTACAAAATGCTACTCCTTCGCCATTTCTATCAAAACCCGATTTCGAATCTGTTTGCTTTTTGTGATGGCACTAGGTGAGGGCTTCAAAACTTCTACACAGAATTTTGACATTTGACTTCTTTGACCTTTGACCTTGATTTTTTACCGATATTGTACATTTTGCTACTAAATGCTACTTCCGGCGGGGACATATTTTACGCACCGCGTAATTTCTACTTTTCCTTGTTTCTTATTATCACCTATTCAAAACCGTACATCCTTGGAGGTATGACAATAATCCTTTATTTCGCCATATTCTGGGAAACATTATTCTTCGGAAAATTTCTCCTAAAGTCTGGAAACATTTTTATTATAACTACTGTTCACGTTTCGTATATTTAACTGTACTTAACTTCGATTTTACTAATTCAAATTTTTATTGTCGTTGTTTCTATCCCTAACTCACATTCTAGAACTATTTTAAGCACTAATGCTAGGTTATTTTTTCATCTGCAAATGGTAAATTTTGCCTTTAATGAAACTTGGCAGCCATGTATATGTACGAGTTGGTGACGTTATGCCTATCAACTGTCAACT
The DNA here is from genome assembly GCF_964275005.1 of Diadema setosum. Taxonomy (NCBI): domain Eukaryota; kingdom Metazoa; phylum Echinodermata; class Echinoidea; order Diadematoida; family Diadematidae; genus Diadema; species Diadema setosum. Next base: position 25,068,523 of record NC_092695.1, read on the forward strand.
TTTGGGCACACATACTCAAGGTCAAAAAGGTCAAATGTCCAAACTTTCACTATCTCCCCCATATCTACGCAATGCCTGAAGGTATTTCTTGAAACTTTGTGTATACATGAACTACCAAATGAAGATTCTCCAGAGAGAGTTTTGTGTCGTGAGGTCAAACGTCAAAGTTCAAGTGAAAATGTTGAATTTTACTTTCTCTCCACATTTCATTTCATTCATTTCAATTTATTTTCATATTTCTCACATATATCACAATATAAAGTAAATTGATACGAAATTTATACAGAACACAGTACAAAATAGAACTTCACCGGAATGTTCAAAGTTTGTCTTGGTATACATAAGATCTGTATATAAATATTTCAATTTCAATTTCAATTTATTTTCGTATTTCTCGATGAAAAATTACATCAAATATAACAAAATTAAATGAAATACATGACATACATAGAATATTGCAAATATATAAAACATAATAGTGGTCGATCTGTTAAGTTTGGAATCTGTGAATGAATGCTAAAGAAATATGAAGGAACCTACTTAAAAGCGAGCTCGTTGAGCGTAGGTCCCAGTTAAAAAGGAGTTTAAGATTGAGAAGGGGAGCACGGGTACAACAATGATCGGAACATAAGAGAAAAACAAAATAAAAAAGTACAATTATACAGTTATATAGCAAATTCTTCTCTAGTGCAGGTTAGGGGTCGGAAAAGCCACGTGCTGATGAACCATTGTCGTTCTGGCAATACAATATGAATATGCGAGTTAAACTGAGAATATAATGCGAAAAATATGATGGGGCCTGCGGGAAAGCAAGCTTGTATAGAGCCGCAGGTCCCGTGATAAAATCAGATTAGGGGAATCATAAGTACAGATATTTTTTAGACCATACTATAAATGGGGGATCCGATTAAAACGAAGAAAGATCAAATCAAATAAGTGTTACTATCTCACAAATCTCACATATCTCACAAATAGTTCAAAATATCTTCATGGAACTTAGTACATATGCATGCACTGACTGGCAGTGATTATATAGGGAATGCATGGGTCATGGATCAAAGGTCAAGGTCAAATACTCCAAATTTCACTATTTTCTTCTTATCTAGATGCGATGCTTGCAGATTTTTTCTGTAAACTTAATGTATGCAAGTATTACCCAATGAGATTCTTTTGGAAGTACCTTGCCATGAGGTCAAAGGTCAAAAGGTTCAAGGTCTAGTGAAAGTACTAAATTTCACTTCTTCCCTTAACTTATGAAAGGGTCAAAAGTTAAGTAAAAATCCTCAAATATTCAAATACACGCACTTTTAGACAATGTAGTCATTCACCCAATTAAACCTACTTTAACGAAAGTGAGCATTCAGCACATTTGTGACAAACCTGTCATTTTAATATTTTTCTGATAAGTATTATGTGAAACTGTCATCACACGTCAAGACATTGTACTATAAACCTATAAGGTGAACCGTGCATTATGGCGGAAACATACCAGTCGTCATAGCGGCATTTCTATGTGTGTGTGTATGTGTGTGTGTGTGTGTTTTGTTTTGTTTTATTTTGTTTTAAGTGGCCTCTTAGTGCAATTATTGTTTCTTCGTCACATATGGCTTTCCCTGATGATGGGTATACAGAGGAGAGGAAAAAATGTACCTATTTTTTTTTTTTTTTATTAATAATACAATTTACACATTACGTTCGTATTCCGGTTCGCCAGTGAGTGTATGTATCGGTAGTGTTTGTATGTTTTTAAGTACGTGTGCGTGTGTGTATGTGTGTGTGTGTGTGTGGGGGGGGGGAATTGTGCATGTTTTTGTTCAATTTTCACTGCGTAATATCCTACTACTTTGTTATATCGCCACATTTTGTCACTACAGACAGCTTAGTTTACTTCATCATCGGAATTACGAACCCTATTTTGTCTTCGGATCAACGATCCTTCGAACAACTTCGGAAAGGACATCAAGGAACACAATGATTCTTAATTCACAATTCTAGAATCTTGGCATAAAAGGCAGACAGTGTTTATCTCAGACAGATCTAAACTAATTTGTATAATATACGTAATAAACAATTCATGGGTTTCTTCTAAACGAGATGTTTCTCTTGAAAATGGTACCAGACACTTCATTTGAGCCACATGGGTCTTTTCTGGCGCTTTTGACGTGGTCATGGATTTTGTGCGTTGTGCTCTAGTTTCGTAACATATCGTGTTTCTGCCCATTGTGTGTGTGTGCTGTGTGTGTGTACACCATCCACATAGGTTAGCTCGTTAATTTTATTTCATTTTTTCAGCTTCACATTTTCTACATAGGCATGCATTTCGAATTGCCAGGAGAGATGTCCTTATCTACATTTGAGTTGAAAATGTTAATCAGTACATACACCCCGTTTACAGTGCGAGGCTCGGCCGCGGCTCGGCCGCGGCCGTGCCCAGCCCCGCTTCAGTGTAAACGCGCAAAAGGCCAAATGCGAGGCCAAAATTGGCCTCGCATTTGGCCTCGCTCTGGAGGTGGTCTCGGCCGCGGCCGAGCCGCGGCCGAGCCCGGCCTTTTCTTGGTGTAAACGCAAACTGGGCCAAATGCGCGGCCAATTGCGCGGCCAATTTTAGTCTGGCTTCCAAACCCTCTGCATGTATCTTTCGCTATTCAGGATATTAATCCCCTTAACGTCGAAAACTAGTATAGTTTAAGGTGGTTTTGTCCTGCAAAGGATTTTTTCCTTCGGCAAAGGTCTTTGCCCCAGTGGCGTATCTAGGGGGGGGGGGCAAGGGGGGCACGTGCCCCGGGCGCCACTCCTCGGGGGCGCAAAAAACGAAAAAAAAAAACGAAGAAAAAAAAAAGAAAAAAAAAGAAAAAAAAGAAGAGAAGAGAACAAGAGCAAGAACAAGAACAAGAAAAAAACTCGCCCGGAAAGGGGGGGGGGGGGGCAGAAAACCAAATCAAACAAGATAAAAACAAAACATGATGATGACGCGGGAAAATGACAATGCTTATTATCTGTGTTCACACAAGAATTCCATGTTCTGTAAGTAAGCTGAACTACAAAAATTTTCGGCTCGCTCGCTGCACTCGCTCGCCAAAAGTTATATAAAAAAGAAGGTAAGAACAAAACGTGATGATGACGCGGGGAAAATGACAATGTCTATTGTGTTCACACATGTCATTTTATATTTAGCAGGCAAAATGTTTCACAGAGCAGCGGCTGCAATTTCTTTCGTTCTGAAGCGATCGCCAATTGGATCAAAAGAAGGCGCCAACGGTTTCGAACAAACGGGGGGGGGGGGGGGGGCGCAAAAAACCCCAAGATAAGAACAAAACGTAATGATAAAGCGGAAATATACAAATTTCGGCTCACTCGCTCGTACTAATTTAGAGTATTTGTTTCAAGTCCTCAGTTTGTTGGTATAAATCGTTATCTATATTATAATGTCGTCACCATATCTTGATTAGAATTGTAACATTTAATAAGCAAAAAATGACAAGAATTCCATGTTTTGTAAGCTGAAATACAAAATTTTTCGGCTCGCTCGCTGCGCTCGCTCGCCACAATTTATCCAAAAAAAAGAGAGATAAGAACAAAACGGGATGATAACGCGGTTATATACAAATTTCAGCTCAGTCCTCAGTTTGTTGGTATAAATCGTTATTGTCGTCACTATATCTTTATTAGAATTGTAAGATTTAATAAGCAAAAAATGACAAGAATTCCATGTTTTGTAAGCTAAAATACAACAATTTTCGGCTCGCTCGCTACGCTCGCTCGCCAAAATTTATCAACACTCATTACATTTAAATCAATCTCAAAAGACCCCTTTTAAGTGCTTTAAAAAGCATATCATGTGGACTTTGTTTAAAGTCCCTACCGGGATGGGGTTGGGGTTGAACACTTTTTCAGAAATTAATAGGGGCGCAATTTTCGCGCTTGCCCCGGGCGCCATTTTCCCTAGATACGCCACTGACGAACGGCGACTTCGTCGCCACGGAATTCATTTGGCAAAGGGTCTGAAAACCAGACAATACCAAATTGCGTTTGTTTACAAGCAGAGCGCCACTACGACAAAATATTGAAAGGTTTGAATCAAAAGCGCGGCCGAGCCCAGCAGTGCAAACGGACAAAATTGCGAGGCTCGGCCGCGGCCGAGCCGCGGCGGCCGAGCCGCGGCCGAGCCCGGCCCCGCACTGTAAACGGGGTCCAAGTCTTCTGTGAGACTGGCGTCTCGTAATTTCATGATTGCAAAGAATGCACCATATTTCCCTGGCACTTTGCCTTTGCAGGAATCCTTTTGTGTCGCAGGTACTTTCTTTCTCCTTTCACAGAAAATGTACCACGGACGGATTTTCCCATGACAGTGTGATCACCCACGAAATGCCTGTTTAATGTAGATGTGCTTGGCAATAGTGATTAGCTATCTCGATAGCAGATTTAATTGATGTTGAGCAACTATCTTAATAGATTTGATATGAAAATATAAAGTATTTTAGAATAAAGAAATGCCAATGGGAAAAATTCATAAATCACACTTTCAAAACCGACAATGACAGTGAATATCTCGTAGACTTTACAACAACAGTGAGAGGTTTGCATTCGGCAGTAATTTTGGAGTAGTTTCCATGTGCAGAACCCTCATGAATTTTCAAATGCATGTGGTCATTGACTGCTATCATTCTCTTATTTGAAGTAAGGTAAGATGTTATACACATCAAAATGAATGGGAAAGAATGGCAAAATACTATGATAGTGTGAAAGAGACAGGGAAATTCTATTTTCACTGAAAGACAATATGTATTATACCTAGGAGAGTAGACTAGAATTCCTTTGGGTTCTGCAATGTGTTTTGATTGACATTGGTGCTCAGCCAATGAAACTTCGATATTGAAGACTGGCAACTGTCGTGCCACGCCTGGTTCCACGCCTCTATTCGGAGGTTTCTTACTAGACGTATTTTTAGTCAACTTGACTTCCACATCGTCGCGCCCTCTATTGACTGCCAATCAAGGACTGATTCAGGCTAAAAATACGTCGCCCGCTAGACTAACAGCGGCCCTGCCCCTGCTGTGCAAATTTCGCATGATCGTATCAATATTGTGAGCTGATGGGGATAACCAGTTAGACTGCCCCTACTGTATAATCTGAGAGTGTGACTGAGTCAGTGAGTGTGAGAGTATGACATGAGAGCTCAAGAGTTTGGAATGAGTTGTTCTAACTCAGCTACTGTTCAATATGTACTGAACTGTACTTGCAGTGTTACTGCGTCACGTAAATTCTACAAGACGGTATACGGTAACTAGATTCTATACACAACCCAGTCGCTGTATAGACAGTGTACTGTAGATCTAGTAGCGACAGGCTATAATTTATTCGCACAGCACAGCGTACTCTAACAGCGTCTGGTCGGGCTAACAAGACGGTAGTCGGTAGTTCTAACTTGTTAACCGTTAACAGTTAGGCGTAATCTCTAGTAGGCATAGGCCTACGTGGGTGGTGATATCAGGTTCGGTGCAAGCTACATCAACAACACTAGGTCTATTTTCTGCTAGTGCAGTAGTGGTAACTGCTCCAGTGAATCAAGAGTATCAGTAGAACTAGAAGCTACGCTAAGACACGAGGGCTTACTCCTGCGAACTAGTACGCTCATGGGCGAAATACGGACGCCATTCCGCCATTGAAAGCAACAGACCGATAGATTGATTAGAGGGCGTACTGTATATTAGGCGATGATGATATCAGTGCCGTATCAATGGGCCCTCGTATTTCTGTCTCCCTTTCATTTTTCCCCTTTTTAGGGGGCATACAGGGGAAGATGTGTACCGATGTATGTACTTAGAATCTTGTTTTGTCGTAAAGAAGTATCATTCCTGTCTAACCATGAAATGTATTTGAAAAAAATTTTATGTACTTTCCAATCGCAAAGTGCAGGCCCACAAAGTTTGAGCTGAAGTAGGTAGACCAAACTATGTTTCGGGAGGGAGAGAGAAAGAGATAGGTGGCGTTTGTCAGCTCAAACACAAACTTGCTGAGGGACTATAGATAAAAAAGTAATTACATTACTTCAAATTTTTTTTTTTTTACATATCGACAGAAAATATACTTTTTGTGATATTTGAGGTCTGAAACGCAATTCTACAGCTGTGTGCTTCCTCAAAATGAAGAAAATGAAAGGAAGGTAGGGTTTGCTCCATAGGCTCACGTGTTTAAGAAGCTTGCGGTATTATTACTAAAATGGCTGCCATTGGGCTCCATGTTGGGCTCCCGCTCCATGGCGTACTACACCCGTTTGCGTGCGAAGTCGCGAGAGTACGCCCTCTTAGCTTCTATACTCTTTGATTGTGTCTCAGCACTAACTTTAGCACTGGCAGCCACTGGCACTGGTGATAAAACTGAAGTGAACTTGAAGTCCGTAGGTGCTGGTAGGATGACCTCAAAAATATGTCATAAATTTCTGGTTGCTGGTGCTGGGCAAACTTGTGAAAGATTCGTCTGTCCGGAGGAGTCGTCTTTTATTTTTTTTTTTTTGACGTTACTTATGGCTCTCTACCTCCGGACTATGTCTATAGGAGGGGATACGTAAAGCCAGATGCAGTCTCTGCTCTGTGGAACATATCCCCGTCGACGAGATACAGACCCATCTTTCGGTCAAGTGCTGGGCTTGGTGTTGAAATCAAAGAATGTCGTCTGCTGAACCTAGCTCCGCCATTTCGTAGTGTAAGAGTTAGGCCTGTAGCATGTACATTTTATGCTAATGCAATGGTCACCCACACCACGAAACGTAGGCCCTACACAAGCATGTGGCTTCATAAATCTGAGCCTGGAAGCATAAAATTAACTATTAAGTTAGTTGTGTTTTGAAGAATGGTTGAAATTTGGGGCATTTTAGTCTGTCTTCCTCACTTTGTGTCTAAAAATTAAGCAGTCCTGCATCTTTTAATATTGGAGTGTAATCATGCGCCATCACTTTTCGTCGTGCAATTCTCACGGACCTCGCGATGCTGCGATTCCAACACCTATTGCTGGGGATCAATAACTTTGATCAGTATCGCTTAGTTAATCCGACCGTCGGTGTTGGAGCTCAGTTTAAGTCAGTCATTTGGGAGCTAGCACTAGCACTGATATTGAAATCCCCCAATGGCAAAGGATGCTGTTTTTTGTAATTTGTATGTTATACCAGTATATCATTCACCTAAGGGATTGTTGTGTGATTTTTCTGGCTAACCTTATTTTTCTTCTCTCAATCATTAATAGGTGTATTATTGTTATGTCGTGTGTTTTTTTTTTCCTCATCAGAATCAAAGATTGACTGTGCAGGTGGCTGATGTGAGAAGGTGTTTCTATAGAAGACTTGCAGTCCATAGAAGACTTGAGGTCCATCCATGACCATTGATCGTGCTGTCCACTAGCTTGCTCCTTTCATGGGTACAAGTACATGATGCACATTTTGATTTGATTTGATTTGATTTGATTTATTGGTTCCTGCATTATATCATTGCTTATGCAGTTACATACACATATATCATATACACTGTTGGTACCATACATATAAATGGATATACATATTCAGTAAGTGCTAACAAGGTAAGTTTCTTCATTACCTTTAGAACGTACAGCAATACAGTTTCTTCGTTGCCTTTACAATGTACAACAGAATATATCAGTGATGCAATGAATAACGCAGAAGGGCTACAGCTTAAGCATTGCTTGATTTGCATGCAGCCCTCGTACATGATACATAACATATAGGAAAATAAGGGGAGGGATGACTTGCATAGAGATAGGATAGGAGAAAGGAGAGAGGAGAGGTCTGTCTGCTTTCACTATACACAAAGTTAGATCACCTGGATCACTGAATAGTAAAGCATAGCAAAGTATTTTCTCACCGAGGTACAGGTGAACACTTACAGGTCATGGTCGGTTACATAACATTACGCAATAACTTCTGAACGGCGATAATTCAACAAGAGAATTTCACATACGATACAATTGCAATGACATTATAAGATCACTGATATCCAGAAAGCAGCATTGTCTTTACAGCTTTCTTGAAAGAATACATAGACTTTAAAATTCGAATTTCTGAAGGAAGAGAGTTCCAAATATCAGGTCCAGTGTGTCTGATAGATTTCAGAGCCATCACCGTTTTAGGATTTTGTAGATGAAATTTATCAGATTGCCTTGTTGGATAAGAATGTATATCCTTGTTTAACTGAAATAATGGGAGGAAAGAAGATGGCAACTGACCGTTGTACAAACGAAACATAAAAAGTGAATTTTGCAGAAAATTAATATCATTTACCTTTAGTGTTTTTAATTCTACGAACAAAGGATCCGAATGGTCCCGATGGCCTGAATTGGTACATATACGTATAGCTTTCTTTTGTAGAAGCAATATACTGTCAATGTGACTTTTCGCAGTTGCCCAAACAATGTTACAATATGAGATAGTCGACAATATCAACGAATTATAAAGCATAAATAAAATATTCTTTGGGACATAATACTTAAGCTTACAGAGTATACCAACGTTACGAGACACTTTATCTGAGATGTACTGCACATGAGCATTCCATTTCATATTTTCACTGATATATATTCCAAGGAATTTGACACTTTCTTTTTGCTCCAATGATATACCATCCACCATTATATTCAAGTGGCGCATTTCATTTTTATTCTTCTTATTATGAAAATAAATGAAATTTGTCTTTTTTAAGTTGAGTGACAATTTATTGCTCTTAAACCATGTAGATAATTTCGGCAATTCAGTATTAAGAGTTCTTAAAAGCGACTGAAAATCAGAATTGGAGCAAAATACGTTGGTGTCATCGGCGAACAGTATATATTGCAGTAACTTAGAGGAATTTGTAATATCATTTATATACACTAGAAATAGTAGTGGTCCCAATATGGATCCTTGTGGGACGCCACAATGTATGGGTAAAACTTCAGAGTTTACCGATTCATAGTATACGTATTGCTGTCTATTTGATAAATAATCTTCAAACCATTCCAGTGGAATGCCACGAACTCCATAACAATGTAATTTGCGTAAAAGGATAGTGTGGTCAAGAGTGTCGAATGCCTTGCTTAGGTCCATGAACACACCAATGACATGTTTTTGTTCAGCTAGGGCAGTCGACACTCTGTCATACAACTGGGCTAGTGCCATATCAGTAGAGTGAAATTTCCTGAAACCATATTGGTCTTGGTTCAGTATATCATTTTGTAACAAAAAATCATACAGTCTGTTATAAACAAGTCTTTCTATGACTTTAGAAAGACTAGGAAGAATAGAGATAGGTCGGTAATTCGAAACAAAAGAAGAGTCATCTTTTTTGTATATTGGAATAACTTTTGCAATTTTACATGCGTTCGGAAATACACCAGTTCACAACGACAAATTACAAATATGTACTAAAGGTGTCAATATACTCCCAACAATCTGTTTCAAAAAAGACGTGCTCATTTCATCATGACCACATGTATGACTAAATTTTATAGAATGCACAATATCAAGGATCTCTTTAAAATCTGTTGGTTTGAAGAATAATGAATTATCGTTTGACGTGCCCAAGTACTGCGAGAAATCTGTCTGTGTATGATCAATCTTAGAAGCTTGACTAGGACCTACATTAACAAAATACTCATTAAAACAGCATGCTACATCTTTAGGATCACAAAACGTTTGTCCATTATTCGTAATTTGAGATGTTGACACCTTCTTTTGCTTACCAATGACGTCATTAATAACCTTCCAAGTGGCTGACATATCTCCAGTAGCATTTTCAAAAGCTTCCGTATAATACATTCTGCGGGAAAGCCTGATAATCTGTGTAAGTTTATTTCTGTATAATTTATATCGATTAACATTATCATTATCAGGATGCCGTAAACTATTTTTATATAAAACATTTCTTTTCTTAATGGAGCGAAAAATTCCCTTTGTTATCCACGGATTTTTGATTTTTTTATTGTTTTTCTTTTCAATTGTGGGGATATGTTTGTTAAAATAAGAAAGGAATATATTCCAGAAGGTGTCATAAGCAATGTTTGGGTCTGCAGAAATTAATACATCATCCCATGTTTCCGTAATTAAATCATCGTTGAGTAATGATATATTTTCTAGTGTGAATTTCCGCTTCTTCTTACATTCTTTCTGCTTAACATGAGAATTCTGTGTGTCGCCACAAATGAAAAATATGGGTAAATGGTCAGAGATTTCACTATACAAAAGACCAGATTTCGAATAATCTGTGTCAATATTCGTAAAAATATTATCGATCAACGTTGATGAAGTGACAGTAATTCTCGAAGGCTTATCAATTGTAATATTACAAAAATTTGCTTGCAGAATATTGCAAAATTTATTTCTAAGAATGTGCTCTTCTTTCAAGAGATCAATGTTAAAATCACCCATAATATATACATCTTTGTTTTCTTGATTAATCAGCTCTAATAGGACATCAAAATTATCCAAAAATGAATTACTATCTGTATGAGGGGGCCTGTACATTACACAAAGTATTATATTTTTTCTATTATACATATTAATTTCAGCACATGTGCAATCAAATTCATTTCCATTGTACATCAAATCAGGCCTTTCTTTATACGATAATATGTGTGATAGGAACAGGGCGACTCCGCCTCCTCGTCCGCATTTTCTATCAGAACGGACAACAGAATACCCATCAATGTCATATAAAGGGGGAGATTTGTCGTTAAGCCATGTTTCTGTGATGCCAATAGCAGAAAATTTCATATTTATCGTAGACAATAATAATTGCATATTTTCAAAATTTCTTAACAGACTGCGGGCATTGACATGTAGTAAACTGAAAGAATGCTCATTATCAATAAATTCTGAATTGAACTCGTCAGGCAAATAATATCGACACTGGACATTTTTATCTAAACATGGATTAAATTCATCCATATTTCAAAGGAGGACAGCATATGGACCATGACGTTACCATCGGCATTTGTTTAAAAGTTGCCGAAAGCAGCGCTGATTTACATCAATATGCAGCGCTGATTTACATCAATATGTGTACATGGCATCCTCCTGGCTGAATTCTGGTGCAAAGAAGTGGATCATCTGATGTCATGTTTTTTCCCGTTTGACCATGTCATCAAGGAGAAGGTATTCCTTTTTCTTTGTTTCTTTATTTCAACCCAGTATGGTTCATTAGGAATTTGAGCATATCGCTGTAACATACCCAAATTCTTGTGCAACATCCTCAAAAACCAGCAGCATGCTATGCGACATTGTAGAATATTTGGGAGTCTTTTATTCCAGCAGTCATTTGGGAGCTAGCACAAGCACCAAACTTTAAATCATCCAATGCTGTATTTTGTATGTTACGTCATTTTCCTGTGTGATTTTTCTGCCTAATCTTATTTCACTTCTCTCAATCATCACTATCATTATGTTGTGTTATTTTTTTTCCTCATCAGAATCAATGATTGATTGTGCCAGTGGCTGACACGAGAAGGTTTCTCCATAGAAGACTTGAAGTCCACCCATGACCATCGATCAGGCTGTCCCCTAGCTAGCTCCTTTCATGGGTACAAGTACATGCAGTGCTGATTTACGTCAATACGTGTATGGCATCCTCCTGGCTGAATTCTGGTGCAGAGAAGTCCATCTACTGATGTCATACTTTCTCCCGCTTTTCCATGTCATCAAGGGTAAGATACTCCTCTTTCTTTCTTTCTTTCTTTGTTTCTTTCTTTTTTTCAACCCATTATTAGTGTGTTTCATGAGGAATTTGAGCATTACACTGCAACATACCCAAATTCTTGTGCAACATCCTCAAATACCAGCAGCATGCTATGCAGCATCCTAAAATATTGGCAACCTGCTTAAAATAGAATGTGATCAATTTTTGAAAAAAACATCAAATTACTCTAGGCAATTTGTGCACAATACATGATATGGAATGTTGAACGTAATGGCTTCACCTGTATGTGGCACTTAGGGGTTAAAATGACTGTAAAAGTACACTGTATTTTAAACAGTATCTCTCTAGCACATTAGAGTGATGAAATGATGGTTAGGTGTACCCCATCAATCTAATCCAATTCTTCTTATGTTTTTATGCCTCCGCCAACGAAGTGGCCGGAGGCATTATGTTTTCAGGTCGTCCGTCCGTCCGTACGTCCGTCCGTACGTACGTCCGTCCCGTTTTGATTTTGTCGATATCTCAAGAACCGTGTGGTGGTTTTACATCAAACTTGGTATGAGGGTATATCCTGGGGGATGATACTTTGTTTGGATTTTAGGGTCACGGGGTCAAAGGTCAAAGGTCACAGTTTATTTTGTGAAAAGAAAAGGTTGAAAATTCATGTTTTTCTCCATATCTCGCAAATGGTTCAAGGTATCTTCATGGAACTTAGTATTTATGCTTGTTCCAATGGGCAGTGATTATCTAGAGAAGTTGGGGGTTATGGTTCAAAGGTCAAGGGGTCAAAGGTCAAGGTCAACTCCTCAAAATATCACTACTTTCCTTATATTTATGCAATGCCTGAAGGTTTTTTTTTAACTTGATGTATGCATGTATTACCCAATATATATTCTGTGGGAAGTTTCTTGCCAAAAGGTCAAAGGTCAAGTGAAAGTGCTGAATTGCAGTTTTTCCTCCATATCTCAAAAGTAACTCAAGATATCATCATGAAACTTACATATTTATGCATGTTCAACCTAACAGTGATTCTCTTTGGAACTGTGAGGTCAAAGGTCAAAGGCCAGGTTTAGATAATGCTATTTTCCCATTTGATATTGAAATTATACTTTCTCTCAATACCTTGAAAATTACTCAATGCATAAACTTATAAAAGGGTCAAAAGTCAAGTAAAAATCATCAGTTCCCCAAATACCTGCACTCTTGACATTTTAATCATTCTTCCAATTGAACCTAGTTCTAGGAGAGTGAACATTCAGCACATTTGTGGCAAACCTGTCATTTCAATATTTTGTCAATTGTGTGAAACTGTCATCACACATTGTCAAGACATTGTACTATAGACCTATTAGGAGAACCATGCATTATGGCGGAGGCATATCAGTCGCCGTAGCGATATATCTAGTTTGCAAGGTAGCTATTCTGTGCAAGAATTTGGGTGTTGAGTATTTGAAGTAGAGTTTAATACGTACTACATGTTATTATTATGAAAAAAAAATAATAGCGTAATGAATAAATTCTCAGTTCGTTGCAGGAGTGATCTTCCCCAAGAAAATTCTCACGGCTCACGGTTGCAAAAGAAGGACATCTCAAGGCTCCACAACGACAAAGGGCACACTAACCAAGCTATATCAAGACCTAGTTCCTGCGAAGCCTCATCCAGAAGTTGCACCAAAGCTTACTGCTGGATAGTCTTGGACAGTAGAAGTACAAGGACAGTTTTCAAAGCATGTGAAGTGTGCATGTATGCTCTCATGTCAGGACTGTTGGTTGCTAGATATTTGTTTTTTTGATGCTGTTTTGTTCTGTTGTCCAGTGCTCCTGGTGTCACTTAAGTCCAAATTTGCATTATCTATACAAAGCTACAAATGATCATGTACATCAAACATGCACTAATGTATGTACACTGTATTTAATTATCCAACTAATTCTTTGCAGGTGATATTGTTATAGTTTTAAATCATGTGACTGGCAATAAGCCATACCTACGTACAGTCAAGATGCTGCTCATGAAGCAATAAAAAGCTACTTTTCAATCGTAACAGCAAAGTGAGCAAATGTGCATTCTTATGTCTTATTTGTTGACTGAGGTTCAGTAAGAGTACATTGTTTTTATTGATTTGTTTACATAAACCTACAGTTTTGCAACTGGAAATAATGTGATATTTGTATGATACTTTGACTTCTCACACCCAGCTGCTGAAAAATAACTTTTGAATGTATAATCATAATTGACTGTTTCTACCCATGTGTACTTTCTTATTTTAAAGGTGCCTAGACCCGGTAGTTGCTGCAGCGCTTTTGGATGAGAGTGCCGATCACCATTAGCATTGATACAAAGACTGCCGAAATTGAGCTGTCGTCAACAGTAAAGCGCGTAGGTGTTGCTAGGAATGTTGCCTTCATTGTCTTCTCTGCGTGTCAGACAGTCTGTAGAATTTGAATGCCAGGGTGCATGCTTCTTTGTTTGACTTCAGAGAAAAAAATATTAAAGCTGTCATCATCAGCAGTGGATTGGACTTCTTCGGACTCATGGAAATGGGTCAAAGCGTAAGCGCTAACGATAAAGAGGAGTCGATAGCATAGGTCTCTCAAGGAAGCTTGTGCCGTGCGCCGTGTACGCAAGCAAACCACCGGGTCTATGTGCCTTTAAATGCTAATGACAGTACAGTCAACTCCAGTCAGTCAGTTTTGACTGAAAAAGCGCATCAAATTGGGCAATGTTTGACTTCTGCATGTTCAGAGGAATACACATGACTAGGCCATAAAAATTGGGACTTTTTGGTTTCCTCAATTTGGCCATAGTGTATTCGATATACATATGTTTTGGGGAGAGCTTTGGCTGTGTGAGAGTCAATGCTGGTAAGAGCATCAACCTACTCGTTGCTACATATAGCTTCTTTTATCAAACAGTGAATCAATTAACACTTACAATCTGCACCCATCCATCAACACACACATGGAAGTCAGTTTTTAAATACATATTTTTTAGACTATAGCTAGAAGGAAAATAATAGAGAATTGGTTTTCTCCTGTTTCAGAGTCCAGGTTCATATACATATTTACAAATGTACTGTATCATAATACATATGTATAGGAATTGTAAGAATTATCATTCTGCTCAAGGTAATTTACTGAAAATATTTTTATTTCATCACTTTATGTGAAGACTCAATTGTGCTATTTATTGATCATTATTCATCAAATAGCAAAGCAGTTGTGGAAAAATATATTTCTCCAACCAATTTTCCCCATGGTTTCTCAAAGTACTTGTGAAATACAACTGTAGTTAAAAACACATTTTTCTACGATATTGCACTGTGGTTAAATAGTGGGTTTACTATGTACAATGGATCATGGTTGTATCGTGATTTGGGTTGTAATTCTGTGGTTTGGCAGCTGTTAAACCATGGTTTCATCTTTTCCTAACCAAACTTTCACCTTTACCAAACCATGGTTTTACACTTCCTTAACCATGGTTTCACTTTTTTCGTAACCATGGTTTGGGCACGGTAGAAACACAGTAGTGACCATGGTAAAACCACAGTAATGTCATGGTAAGTGCGTTCCAATTTACCACCTTTAAACCATGGTTACCATGGTTAACCCATGCTAAACCTATGGTTTAACCGTGGTTACCATGGTTTAACACTAGTGCACCATGGTTTGACCATAATCAAACCATATTGCACTATGGTTAAACCATGAGTTTATCATCGTTTCATCTTTTCCTAACCGTAGTTTCACCATTTTCTAACCACGGTTTTACACTTCCTTTACCATGGTTTCACTTTTTCTTAACCATGGTTTTGGCTTGGTAGAAACACAGTAGTGACCATGGTAATAACAGTAATGTAATGGTAAGTGCATTCCAATTTACCACCTTTAAACCATGGTTACCATGGTTAACCCATGCTAAACCTATGGTTTAACCATGGTTACCATTGTTTAACACTAGTGCACCATGGTTTGACCATAATTAAACCATATTGCACTATGGTTAAACCATGAGTTTGCCATGGTTTCATCTTTTCCTAACCATAGTTTCACCATTTTCTAACCATGGTTTTACACTTCCTTTACCATGGTTTTACTTTTTCTTAACCGTGGTTTTGGTACTGTAGAACCACAGTAGTGACCATGGTAATACCACAGTAATGTCATGGTAAGTGCGTTCCAATTTACCACCTTTAAACCATGGTAAACCCATGCTAAACCTATGGTTTAACCATGGTTACCATGGTTTAACCATAGTGCACCATTGTTTAACTATGGTTAAACTATGGTTTAACACTAGTGCACCATGGTTTGGCCATAATTAAACCATATTGCACTATGGTTAAACCATGAGTTTGCCATGGTTTCATCTTTTCCTAACCATAGTTTCACCATTTCCTAACCATGGTTTTACACTTCCTTAACCATGGTTTTACTTTTTCTTAACCATGGTTTTGGTACTGTAGAACCACAGTAGTGACCATGGTAATACCACAGTAATGTCATGGTAAGTGCGTTCCAATTTACCACCTTTAAACCATGGTAAACCCATGCTAAACCTATGGTTTAACCATGGTTACCATGGTTTAACCATAGTGCACCATTGTTTAACTATGGTTAAACTATGGTTTAACACTAGTGCACCATGGTTTGGCCATAATTAAACCATATTGCACTATGGTTAAACCATGAGTTTGCCATGGTTTCATCTTTTCCTAACCATAGTTTCACCATTTCCTAACCACGGTTTTACACTTCCTTAACCATGGTTTTACTTTTTCTTAACCATGGTTTTGGTACTGTAGAACCACAGTAGTGACCATGGTAATACCACAGTAATGTCATGGTAAGTGCGTTCCAATTTACCACCTTTAAACCATGGTTACCATGGTTAACCTATGCTAAACCTATGGTTTAACCGTAGTTACCATGGTTTAACCATAGTGCACCATTGTTTAACTATTGTTAAACTATGGTTAAACACTAGTGCACCATGGTTTGACCATAATCAAACCATATTGCTCTATGGTTAAACCATGGATGGATCCAATGTAAAACCATGGTTATGTCTCATAGTCAAACCTGGTATTTTTTTTTTTTTACAAGGGAGGATATGAAAGTGGTAAGATTTAATATAGGTTTTCCCATTCATTTTCAAACTTTTTTTCATTCAATTTCACAAATTTTTACTTCAATTTCGTCGCGGAATGTCGGGAATAGGCTAGTCTTACTTTCAAATTCGTCTTTCGTCGTTCATTTTCAAATAAAGTCCATTCAATTTAGTCATTTGGCATACATCTTCGTCATGTACAGTTCAAATTCGTCAGTCTCACTCGCAGCACTCAAAACAGCAGGATCGATTTCGTCTTTTGTCAATCATTTTCGTTAAATTTTCATTCATATTCGTCTCATATCTCTATTAGGTGTGATTTTCCAGTCATTCATGTATTTCTTTTTCTTTTTCACATTTTACATTCAGGAGTTAACATACATACAAGTGCCCCGCCCACACACACACACACACACACAGAACCACAGATACAGACACACACACACAAGCAATCCGAGTACACGCTGATACAAACAGACGTACTGTCTCGTAAACGAAAACACTGACAAATGATTTCTAGGCAAACATGATTTAAAGACAAAATTTAAGTGTAGAATTGTCGCCTGTTTAATGTCAAAGAATGGATAACATAATTATGTTTGCTGCTTTCCAGGGTACAAAATTTAAAGTTTGCTTCATGCATTATGATGCGAAAACCTGAACATGAAGAGTTAAAGTTCAATATGTGACACTGACATACTGTCCTGGGATATGACTTTCGACTGTCGTTTATCCATCGATAAATTTTGGTTGGCAGTCATGTTTTCGTGTGTATTGTCTAAGAAAATTGTTAGGGAATAATGTATAACGATGCAATTTACGAGAGAAAGTAAAAATATGTCGGCTTAAAGTTGGTTCGCCATCAAAATAAAGAATCGACAACATCTGACTAATTTGAATGAAAAATTCATGAAATTGTGTGAACGAAGACGAATTTGATCTTCACATTCTGCGATCCGTCAGCGGGAGGGACGAATTTGAATGACAATCGACGATTCTAAATGCTATGTCTTCGAAAATGTTAGACGAAAAGCGAATTACAATGACATTTGACGAAATTGAAGTTAGGATTTCCGTTCCACGTGCTTCTCGGGACGAAATTGAATAATAAATCTTTGAAATTTAATGACAAAAGTGCGAAAATGGATGGGAAAACCTAAATATAGGATACATGTAGATTTGTTTTGGTTAGGAGGGGAAGGGTTGGTTGGTTTTTTTTATGAATTATTTCATTCTAGATTTGTACAATGTATTTCTTTTTAGGTACATTGTATATGCCCTTGTAGGTGAGAATGAGTTACATGATTTAATATATTCAAAGGATATAGGTTTGGTACATGTCAATACTTTCTCGTGAAAAAATTGGCAGTATATTTGATTTATAATTGAGTTATCTTTGTTGAAGAGAGATTATTAGCGGTATAAATTGACAATGGGTTTGTTTGTGTTTTAAATTGTATTTGTACCGTTTCTGTTCATGTTACACCAAAAATGGGTTGATTTATGCATGATTTGAATGAAATCAATAAATATCAAGGAAAAAAGTGTATGTGTGTGTGTGTGCGTTTATTGGAGAGAGATAGCGAGGGAGGGAGAGAGACGAACGATGAAGGCAGATCTGAGACAACATGATCTAAATGTTATACGGGCGTGGTAGTACCGAACACAATATTATTTCACAGGACCACTGCACGTTAATCATTGATGGGTGATTTTGCGATGGAATCACCTTTGTTGTCAGCTCTTATTTGTTATTTTGTTATTCTGCAATCGACGACAACGTCATTTTCACCATGTATTCGTCGGCGATAGACAAGTATTAATACGCCTTGGGCCGAGCAATTCAAACGAATTCAGCTCGGTTTTAAAACTGAAAGCAGGATCAACTATAGAGGCGAAAGTTAGAGAATCTGCCAGTCTTCTTCCACAAGGGTACGCGGCTGACGAAAATACGACAGCGTCGTGGCTTACGTTCGAAGCAACATCGAATCAGGCTGCTACATCATTTTCCTGCAAAAGAAACGGAGTACTAGTGAGCACTAATGATATTGAGCGTGTTCTTGACGTAAACAACCTCACTAATCCTCGATGTAATAATGATCGCTTGCTTTAGCTCTTGGTCCTCGTAATATAACTGGAAAAGAATACACCTGCAGGGCGAATATTACACAAGGAATAATATCAACTCTTAACCTCCAAGGACAAATCTCGAATAGGTTTGCAGTAAAAGTTGTCACCTTTGATGATTTTCTTTAAAATCGCAACATCTCGTGTTAAATAACTGTCTTAGGGAAAGAATCTTCAGAAGTTTCACTTTTCATTTGCTTTTCCTAATTACATCGAGATTCGATTCTCATGCGAAAAGGAGGATGCTATCATTGAATGTGACATTGATGACGACAGTGAAATTGCATTGTATTTCATGGATTCGGACTACAGCAAGAAAGCTGTAGGTGATTCGTGGTTTACGAATAAAGGAAAAACCTTGCTGCTTTGGGACATTTCAGGATTCTATGTCAATCGAGTGATTGTGTGTCAAGAAAACACATCGAACAATGGTATTCGTAGAATAGGATTTTTCAATGTCCCGTTGCATTGCTCACAGTCGTCAAGCGTGGTAACCACGGGACCGCCATACAGTTGTAATGGCAGCCATGTCAACATGTACGTCACCTTTATGTTGATATGCACTTGGTTTGCTTCATTATTGTTTATTGTTTGCTGGTGTGGATACTCGGCCAGAAACGAAAATAGACGAGAGACGTTATCAGGAATGTTCCAAGCTATATCATCAGGACAGCATGCACCGTTAATGATATTATCAGGCACATGCAGGGACTGACTTTCCGTGATCATAATTTATTTTACCATTACAAACCATGTACTCATGTTTAAATCTGCAAGAAGCTGTCTTTTCTTTACAAAATTATTTCATCGGTCATTGTCTTGTGATGTTTTGTAGTTATGCTGTGACTAAGTAAATCAAGTAAGTTTTGTAGCTTATATGTTTTGGAAAAAGAAATTACTATTCTTAAGTTGAAATAAATGCCTGAAAAGGCAAGAGAGAGAAAAAAAAATAACAAAAGTTGTAAAGCATGTGTTGTCATTCACCAACCACTGTAAGCTGGTCTTTCCTCCTCACACACGGGTCCCGTTTCATAAAACTTATCAGTAGCAACTGCCATATTTCCATGACAAATTTGCTCTCAGCCAGTATTTGGGTGTAACCACCTCTTCTGATTTCAAGTGAACCCAACACATCAACAATACTGTCAATAAAGCCAATAACGTCCTTGCATTTCTAAGACGCAATCTTCGCATAAAATCTTCTGGTTTTAAAGCCACAGCTTACAAAACGTTGGTTCGACCAATTGTTGAGTATGCTTCCACAGTTTGGGACCCATCTTCCAAGAACCTAATCCACCAAGTGGAAATGGCCCAAAGAAGAGCTGCGCGATTCACTTTAAATCGCTACCATAACGCGTTAATGGGAACACCACCATTCGTCCAAAGCTAAGAGAAAACGATCGCGATGCGATGGCTTGTGTGTAGTACTATGGTACGTGTGGGGAAGCATTGGGCTGAAAAAAAAAAAAAAAACACGCAGCACGTGGCATGGTACAAACGAATCGGACGTAAGAAGTCGTACATTCAAGAGCTAAAACAGACAAATAGCGAAATCAAAGTCCACTGAAAAGGTCTTGACACTGTAATGTATGTTCCAAAATCATGTTTGGCTTAGTTTTGAGAGGATTTTCTACACTTTGAAGGTTTCCCTCGCACGAGATCAGGAATGAGATCGATGAACTAGCTACTCATACAACGTGTACTGTATGTATAGAACATGCATGCGGCAAGAACGCTAGGAATGCACCAGGTACGGTGTGCTGCAAATTCTTGGGGCGAAATTAGCCTTCATTGTTCAGCCCGTCTAGTATTTATAATTATTTGTATAATAATTCTATTCTTCATAAAATCACGATAAAAATACTTCATATATTCATTATATATTTTAGAAGCGTAATATGAAATATTTCGGCTTTTTTTTAGTCCATGAAAAAAAATATTTTGAATAAAAAAGTAATAATAAATAATAGTTCTTGACTCAAGTCTAACTTCCATGCGCCTTCTTGCAGTTACCCCGCAGTTGCCCATGGATACGATGCATAAGTCATCAGCTGTTTACAGAGTTGTACCTACCCTACTGCTCCTGTTAGATTGTAATTGAGAGCGATTGTGATTTTATCGGTGGCGTTTAGTTTTATAACCCTATCTAATAAAAAAAAAGACATATTCAAACATCCAATGGTGTGACAGTTTTTGTCAGAATTCCCTATCAATATCACTTGTTGCCACAATAGTTGCTTCATTATCGAAGCTGTTGGACATTTGAAAGAACTGCTTCATAAGAAATCACCTTTGATTTATGATTTATTTTCACAAACAAGAAATGTCATCGCTTACATATTTTTTTTTTATTAGATTAATGTCATGATATTTCATGATGGTATGTGTTCTGTCTTTACATGGCAAGATGGGATTTTTTTTTCCATCCAGGGTCAAAGGAGAAAGTGACAGAAAGGAAACAAAAATATGATAGGGAGGAAATGAAAAGGATAGAATGAAACACCTGCTCAGCAGGCTCTTTTTTTTTTATTGATTTAACACAATGGTGAACGCAGTACATCAGAATTTAAGTACAGTTCTAAATAACTTATTAGTTGAAAAATGAGCAAAGAAAATGGGATTTCATCGAGTTTTAAATGAAAACTAAATTAGCATCGCCATTTAGATCTAATATTTACTAGAACAGAATAGACCTGATGCAAACTTATAGTCAAGCTTTTGGTCGAGTTTCTTCAGAGACACGCAAATTTTGGTAGCACTAAACCCGAGTGAACAAGCAAAAGGAAACAAATGATAAGATGCAGGTTTTTAGACCACTCCTGCGCACGAGCGAGCACAGCGCCCCCGCCCCGTTTCAGTGTCACTCTCGTCATCGGCCAAGGCTACTCGCAGATCGTGTCATACTCGCCATCGTCAACGTCATGGTCACACAAAATAAATTGCATCATCATAAGGGTTCGTAGATCAACATCACCAGAATCATTATCATCATCATCACTATAATCTCAACCACAGCAAAACCCTGAATATCACTCCCAAAATAGTTACCCTCACAAAACACATCCGCAAACAATACAGACATCGCAGACCTAGTTAGACAGAAGTTGTACACAAAATGAAACGGAGGTGGAAAACTAGTAATGAATACACGAAGACTATCAACGATGGCATTTTACCGTAGAAAAATAAATACACAGAACATCTTGCACCGGAAAAAAAAAATCGAGGTAAAAACTACAATGAGGAAAACTAGGGTGAAAACCCGATGCTTGGAAGACGAACGATGAAGACACTTTACGGTAAAAATGCTTACACGGAAACAAACGAGTGGGTACCATACAAAGTACGATGTTCTCGCACACACGTAATCTACATCGTGTTCAAACAAAACCCTCAACAAACACTCGAACAAAAACTCACCTCTAAATTGTTACAAACGAGATAATCACTTTAAAAAATGAACAAAACACTCTCAGAAGTACGATTGTACTCTGAGAATAAAAGAGATAGAAAGATACGAAAGCAAAAGAGAGAAAAAAGAGAGAAATGGACGGGAAGCGAACCTAAAGAAGTTACGCCACACTCACTAACGTAATTCGACACACAGGTAAACAGATATCGTCACGCACTCTCTCTGAGGAGATCGATATCACGATACCGCGCGTAAGAAATCACTGCAGTTGTGCTCGGGCAACAAAGATACATGCGAGCACAACACAATGTTGGAGGTCGACATTTTATTCATTTTCACTTTTCCTAGCTCGCCGCGTTATAAAAAAACAAGTCCACGCGCATGCGCACTCTTATTTTGAAGACACAAGTCATATCAATATTCATATGAATATTCATATATTGTAGACTGGGGATCCGGAACTTTTTTTTTTTTTTTTGAATAAAGAAATGACTCAATCAAAATCGCGTCCTGCGAGTGTGTTCTTTTTTCTTTTCTTTTTTTTGAGTAGCTTCCTAAATACCGTTAATTGCTTCTACATCATGCATCCCTCATTCTCAAAGGGGGGAGGGGAGGTGGCATTCAGAGGAGGAGGATAAAATACTTCTGTTTTCATCAAAAATGCAATTACAAATGGTGATTGTATCTCAGTTCTTAAATATTAAACTATGTATATCGTTTGTTTTTGTGCCTGTTTATACACACGCCCTTGCCACTTTAACATGTTTGGTGACGATCTGAGTGTGCATTTTCAAAAAGGAGATGGAATATCGAAATATTTGGGCTTTAATTTGATCTCCGCCCCCCTCTAGCCGATCCCCCAAGCTCCCATGAACAAAGTTGAAACTACAGTCATCAATCTGATTTACTAATTCAACACTAATCTTGATAATCACTTAAGGTTTAGAAAAAGAAGTTTTGTAGGCCCTAAAGATTCCTAAATTTGGAGAATTTGTCCCTCTCACTTTCACGTCATAAAACACTGTATTCTGGGGATACCCAAGAAAGGTCTTGGTGCCGATTTGTGCAAATATAGATTGTACCGCTCTTGTGATAACACCTTCCACATTTAGGTATATAGATTATATAGAGTGGGTACCTCCACTCTTTTTTTTTCTCAGAGTGTATATAGAGTGTATGTATCTTTATTGTACTGATCATGTAGACATCAACATGTTGTTAATCCTGTCTGGTTATGTATATTTTCAACGATTCGCATGTCAAATTCATAATATTGTTTCTTGTACATTCTGTTGAAAAAAGAAAGTGAAAATAAAGTTTGAATTTGAATTTGAATTATTCCATGAACGTTCAAGAAAAAGATAAAAATGTAAAAGAATTTATGCCCTGATTTGGACCCTCCTACAGGGCCCAAATGGGGCTACTCCTGCATGGATCCACCATGAACACACTTGAAAATGTAATCATCAATGAATTTACTAGACCGGGGGCCCAGAGGATTTATTCAACTGAAAAGGGTCACACAGTTTGATGGTCTTATCATATTTAAGGAGGGGCCAAGGGTCAATGAATTTCCGGCAAGTCACATCTTGTACCATAAGCCTAGGGGCCACTAAAAGGGGCCCCCGAAAATGCATTTATTCAGCCGAAGGGGGTCACGGACAAAAGTAGGTGGATATTCAAATTGATGAAATTCTTCCGTAGTGATGTTTTCATTGCAACTGATTGACAAATTTCCCTACATCGACGTAAGTAAGCACTTAATTTATCAGTGTTTTATTAGTAGCCAATATGAAAAAAGAAAAATCATGGGCGTACATACTCGAGCAGGATTCGAACCTACGAACTCCATCTTTTAAACCTCCTTGCTATGACTTCATTCTCTGAAGCAGTCCCTTCCCTTCCCGCAGAACATATTTACGCTTTGCAACTGATTGACAAATCGGCCTACATCGACCTAAATAAACACTTGCTGTCGGGCGAAAGCTCGGTGGTCTTGTGGAGATGACGCCTGTCAGGTGACCAGGAGGTCGTGGGTTCGAATCCTGCTCGAGTATGTACGCCAATGATTTTTAATCATGGCTACTACTAAAACACTGATCAATTCAGTGCTTATTTACGTCGATGTAGGGCAATTTGTCAATCAGTTGCAATGAAAACACGTCAACGGAAGAATTTCATGAATTTGAATAATTACGCAGTACCCGCTGCATGCTATTAGGATTAGAACCAACACACTTGCTGTCGAGCGAAAGCTCGGTGGTCTAGTGGAGATGACGCCTTGCCCGCGAAATTATTTTTCCCACGTAAGTTCCGGATCCCAAGTCTACAATATATGAATATTCATATGACTTGTGTCTTCAAAATAAGAGTACGCATGCGCGTGGACTTGTTTTTTATGTCGCGGCGAGCTATGAAAAGAGAAAATGAATAAAATGTCGACCTCCAACATTGTGTTGTGCTCGCATGTATCTTTGTTGCCCCAGCACAACTGCGTGATTTCTTTCGCGCGGTATCGTGATATCGATCACGTTAGTGAGTGTGGCGTAACTTCTCTAGGTTCGCTTCCGGCCCGTCCATTTCTCTCTTTTTTCTCTCTTTTGCTTTCGTATCATTCTATCTCTTTTATTCTCAGAGTACAATCGTACTTCTGAGAGTGTTTTGTTCATTTTTTAAAGCGATTATCTCGTTTGCAACAATTTAGAGGTGTTTACGAGTTTTCGCACTTGTGTCTTATTTGCTAGACGCGTGCTACTTGCCTTCTACTTGCGTGTATTCCGTTTGACCTGCGTGAGAACTTTGAAACCGATCCGTTTTCTATTACGAGCGACTTACGGGTACTGCGAAGTACCTGCGATGGAGTTGTCTGCAAGGTGCTGCCTTTAAAGGGACTGTACAGTAGTGGTTGAGGTGGGGATTCATGTTTTGAACATTCCTAAGTGAGATAATGAGAAACCTCTTATGAAATATAAAAGAGCATGTGATTTTAAGAAGGATTCAATGTTTATTTGATGAAAATTGGTTTTCAAATGACTGAGATATCCCCAAAAGTGATGATAATAAAAGGCGACATGCCCCACCTTTATTAGGGTCTCTTTGTTTCACCTTGTACTTGGATATCTCAGACATTTCAAAACCGATTTTCATCAAATAAACTTTTGATACCCCTTAAAATTGCATGCTCTTTGACATCTTATAGAGTGGTTTCTGGATTATCTTGCAAAACGTTAAAAGCTAAATCCTCACCCCGACCAGAACTGTACACACCCTTTAAGGGTCTCCTTCTGGTGTTCTGCGTGTACCCCCGCAACTCACTCGGAACATATATTGAACATGCTCAAGGCCTTGTCATACCGTATCTGGGGAAGTTTGACTTGCGGGGAAGCAAATTTGCTACCCGGAGCTCTCCGCAGTTGGTCCGTACCTAGCTGACAGTATACCTAGCACGTATCTCGCCTGTAATTGCCCGGAGGTGCGCACGCAAGTCCGATTTACCCGCAGGTAAGTTTACAGCATGACCAAAACTTTTTCCGGGTGAGCCGTGGGAATTGCCCGCAGAAGTACACGCAGAACGCCAGTAGGAGGCCCTTAGCGGCAGCACCTCGCAGGCAACTCCCACGCATGTATTTCGCAGTCCCCGTATGCGGCCAAATTAATGACATTCTGTGGTACTTCTGCCATTCCTTCAGAGGAATTCCTTCACTGAGTTGTCAGCCCCGCGCACCTGGCACGCAGGTCACACAGCATACCCGCACGAAAAGCAATCGCAATAGCTAACACGAGCCTTCAGCTCGGGTGAGGTAAATAAGTGTCTTGCCTGTCTTTACTGCTGCAGCAGGACCATATCACCTTAACTCCTTGAGCGTATTATAGATCTCAAGCCCATCCATGGGTTTTTAGTTCAGTTACCAAAATGTGCAGATTGTCCAAAACGTGCAGGCAAATCCACTTTTAACTGCACATTTTGGTAACAGTTGATCCCGTCAGGTATAGCTGCACTATCGGCACATTTTGGTAACTTGCACATTTTGGTAATTTACCAAAATGTGCCGATTTACCAAAATGTGCCGTAACATACCCCCAGAATGCCTAAGTTACTATGGTTACAGTTCATCGGGTCGTCTGTGTCGATTACCAGACAAACGTGTCGAAAGTCTTTGTGAAAGCTGCTCTTCATGTTTGTAACGATGTGTTAATAATACTTTCCTTTCACACATTTACAAGTATTTTAGGAGGAAATGGAATTCACGATCTCTATAACAGCTTTGGTCTAAAGGTCTTTAAAAATAATTATACTACAGTGGGGGTATCAGCTAGTGTCACTTTGGCCCACTTGCCAAAGTTGCAATTGACGATAAAGCATCAGTGAGCCGCGGTAAATCATATGATGATGTACAGCGCTTGCACACTATTGAACTCCAGCTAGTCTTGTCAGCACTTCCTTTTATCAAACTTTTTGATATAATCCCTTTTATGCGTGTACCCTACTTGTGACAAGAGGTCTACTTTGACAGAAAACGAAACCTTTGTTACTCAATCACAATTAGGGCTTTAGGTGCTTTTTTTTTTCAAGTGTGTCCTCGTTTCGTTGTAAACAACTTGGCCATGAATTGGAATGAGCCTCTTCATCAGCATCATAAAGGATTCCCAGGCCGCATAGTGTAACAGACAACAGACAGACAGAGGGACAGACACATGGCTGCACACACAGACGACAGTTATAGCTGGTGAAAGCAAACACAATGGTGCATTGCTGCTTTGGAGAAGAGGAAATCAGAATTTTCTGTCAATCTGCCTCTCCAGCTTGAAAAAGACTCCCATAATGAGAGGAATCATGTCAAATAAGATATCATGTGAATTAAACATGGCAGCCGAACCTGTCCCTTTTCCCAGTCCCGAATGTGGGAATGATGTCGGTTGATATTGCTTTTACTTATTCATTTATTTATTTGGGAGGTCATTTGTTGTAGTCATCATACTCTATAGCTTTTTTTTTTCCAAAAATATGTTGAAACATAGCTAGCATAATGTATCATTGGTATAAACAGCACTCATTACATATTCAGGATGATAGTAATCATGTCATCAATATCTTCAAGGCAGTGGCGTATCTAGGGGGGGGGGGGGCAAGGGGGGCACGTGCCCCGGGCGCCACTCCTTGGGGGCGCAAAAAACGAAAAAAAAAACGAAGAAGAAGAAAAAAAAGGAAAAAAAAATGAAGAAGAAGAAAAAAGAAAAGAAGAAAAAGAAGAAGAAGAAGGGGCTGGGAGAATGGTGGGAGGGGGGAGGCAGAAAACCAAATCAAACACGATAAAAACAAAACATGATGATGACGCGGACAAAATCTTAATGTTTATTGTGTTCACACAAAAATTCCATGTTCTGTGAGCTGAAATACAAAAATTTTCGGCTCGCTGGCTGCGCTCGCTCGCCAAAATTTATATAAAAAAGAAGGTAAGAACAAAACGTGATGATGACAAAATGACAGTGTCTATTGTGTTCACACATCTCATTTTATATTTAGCAGGCAAAATGTTTCACGGAGCAGCGGCTGCAATTTCATTCGTTCTGAAGCGATCGCCAACTGGATCAAAAGAGGGCGTCAACGGTTTCGAACAAACGGGGGGGGGGGGGGCGCAAAAAACAACAACAAATCAAACAAGATAAGAACAAAACGTAATGATGACGCGGAAATATACAAATTTCGGCTCACTCGCTCGTACTAATTTAGAGTATTTTTTCAAGTCCTCAGTTTGTTGGTATAAATCGTTATCTATAAGGCCGTCACTATACGTATATCTTGATTAGAATTATAAGATTTAATAAGCAAAAAATGACAAGAGTTTCATGATTTGTAAGCTGAAATACAAAAATTTTCGGCTCGCTCGCTGCGCTCGCTCGCCAAAATTTGTATAAAAAAAGAGAAGAAGATAAGAACAAAACGTGACGATGACGCGGACAAAATGATAATGTCTATTGTGTTCACTCATGTCATTTTATATTTAGCAGGAAAAATGTTACACGGAGCAGCGACTGCAATTTCATTCGTTCTGAAGCGATCGCCGATTGGATCAAAAGAGGACGCCAACGGTTTCGAACATACGGGGGAGGGGGGCGCAAAAAAAATCAAAAAAGATAAGAAAACAACGTAATGATGACGCAGAAATGTACAAATTTCGGCTCACTCGCTTGTACTAATTTAGAGTATTTTTTTAAGTCCTCAGTTTGTTGGTATAAATCGTTATCTATAAGGTCGTCACTATAATTGTGAGATTTAATAAGCAAAAAATGACAAGAATTTCATGTTTTGTAACCTGAAATACAAAAATTTTCGGCTCGCTCGCTGCGCTCGCTCGCCAAAATTTATATAAAAAGAGATAAGAACAATACGTGATGGTGACGAGGACATTTACAAATTTCAGCTCACTCGCACGCACTAATTTAGAGTATTTTTTAAAGTCCTCAGTTTTTTGGTATAAATCGATATCTATAAGGCTGTCACTATATCTTGATTAGAATTGTAAGATTTGGTAAGCAAAAAATGACAAGAATTAAATGTTTTGTAGGCTGAAATACAAAAATTTTCGGCTCGCTCGCTGCGCTCGCTCGGCAAAATCTATCACAATTCATTACATTCAAATCACCCTCAAAAGATCCCTTTTAAGTGCTTGAAGAAGCATC
This sequence comes from Diadema setosum, assembly GCF_964275005.1. Taxonomy (NCBI): domain Eukaryota; kingdom Metazoa; phylum Echinodermata; class Echinoidea; order Diadematoida; family Diadematidae; genus Diadema; species Diadema setosum. Next base: position 25,097,525 of record NC_092695.1, read on the forward strand.
ATGTGTACTTTCTTTAAAGTCCCTACCGGGATGGGGTTGGGGTTGAACACTTTTTCAGAAATTAGGGGCGCAATTTTCGTGCTTACCCCGGGCGCCGTTTTCCCTAGATACGCCACTGCTTCAAGGTCATCGATGTTAGTATCACCATGATCATCACCGACATCATCGACACCATCGACATCATCCTTATCATTATGTTTGTGTTTGCAGGGATTATTCTTCTTTCTGGCTCACTGTGTCTTGAATATTGAGGTAAGCACACACCGTGTCTCTAGTTCAGCTCGCTGTAGCGACACGAACTATGCTAGTCAATTTGACAGGGGGCATGTTCACTTCTGCTATAATACAGAAATTACTGATTACGTACATAATATCACGTATATACCTCCTTGTTGATTCTTCAAGATGTTCCTTACATCAAATTGGGGAAATGGGGTAAGGTTTTATAGACGGTAAGATACATGTGCGTACGGAAAGACAGAAAGGTTTATAGAGGTAGATAGAAAGAGGGACAAATTAAGGGAGAGAGAGAGAGAGGGAGAGAAATAAACAGAATGTGTGTATTTGTGTTGATTTATAAGAGAGACCAAAGCGAGGAAAATAAGTTTAGACTGTGCGTTTTGTTTTGTTTTGTTTTGTTTAGCAGAGCAAACTGAATTTAATATCTATTGATGTGTCATGTAATTTAAGTTCTGCCCGCTGTCTTTTTAAGGTGAGGAAGGCATATGAGCGCAGGTTCGGTAAGACCAAGCATGGCATGGTCAGCTCCACGGCTCTCTCTTCTGTGTCGACCTCGGGCGTTGGTGTCGCCAAGAGAAATGGGTCTGGACAGCTCAAGTCAGCAAAGAGTATTGACAGCGACACTGAGAAGGTTCTCTGTAGGAAGTCCAGTTCTAATTCTCAGGTTAGCCAAAGTAACTTATTTCTTTATTTCCATCGAACAAGAGGCGATACATAATACGATGTTTACAAGCAAAAAATATCAAAAGAAGTATACACGCTGTATAAAAATTAATACTAAATGTGTGTGCGAATAAGTGTATTACAAACTTTGCATACTCCGCAGAAAAGACATTAAATAATGCAATGGGAAAAGCGTGATCCAGGCTGGAAAGCACAATAATATCTTGTAGAGATGGATCCCTCGATAAACAATAATTTTGCATATAATATGTGTATCAAAAATGTGTCTACGTTTAATAAAAGCATTTGTTAACTATTTTGATAAAAGCGTATTGTCAATAGTGCTTCAATAATACAAACAATACAAATGAGCTATGTCATCCCACAACAACGACAAGCAGCTTTGAATTCAGTGCAGAATAAACTGGAAGAATATGACTAGGGCAAAAAGGCAACTAGGATGCCTAAGTTCTCACACAGTCACTAAATCTGCCGTAAGAAAATAACCCCTTTCTTTCAATTTGGCATTAACTTCATCGATCCTAATTGTTGACCAATAATTCACCTTTAACCTCCCTGCACACAACAATATTTGACTTTGACCTTTGAACTTTCATATGTCTCTTTAAAGTGTATTGTATGTTCATCTGCCGGAAAACATTACCAGTGATCAACCCTTACGGAAATTGTAGGTGAAAAGTATAGTTTTAACCAAAATATTGTGACCTTTGAAACTGATTTTTGCCCGAACATCATCATCACGTTCGTACAAATCACGCTTAGACATTCCTAATCGTAGCAATGGCCGGAAATAATAGCAGTGTTTTGTCAAAGAACTTGGATTTGACCTGGCACGATTTCCTTATCTTGGAAATAGTATCCCTTTTACTTATACCCATATCCAAAATAATTTCACTCAGTGCTGAGCATTACTTGATAAAGTTGCTGCTTTGAAATAAAAATGATGTCGAGATCTATGTAGGATTACTAAAAGACAGATCGATGGACAATCCGAGAAGTGCATGTCTTCATCTCCCTTTGAGGAGTAGGCACACTTATTTCACTTTCATATCGAATCATATTACTAATGCTCACACAATGAACTGTGTAGCTAGTACATTGCATTTGTTTATCTTGCTCAACAGAATAGGGGAAAAAAAAAACCTAGTCCAAAATGATAATTGACATCATTGATGGAAGAAGGGGAGAAGTACATACATAGCACGTATAATACGAAGTGTCGTTGCCGTTTATAATGCGCCATTCTATCATGTCTAGGTGTATGGATACGCATTCACAGATCAACAACAAGGTCGAGAGGCATTCACTTAATATGACAAAGGAATTATGATAACCTGCATCAAAACACTATAAAATGATTGGTATTTTCGGTGATTTATATTGATGATTCGTCAATTAAGCTAAAAATTAACTATTTCAAAGTCTTTGCATAAGATGCTAAGCGTAAGTACTTTATTGTATTACACATTGACCTAATAGGGTTACCAGGACAACCCACTAATGAAGAATAGTGTTGATGACACCAGTAGCTTGAACAACGATCTCAACATGAACGTCAGCCGAGATCCGTCCAAACGAAAGACAAACGTAAGATCTATGTATGTGCCTTTCTAAAGTTACTATTGTATTGTTATTTATGTCTAATATGTCTGATATATTTCCTTTTAGTAAAATATAATTTTTTTCGCTCGTTGGCATAGTGTGTCAAATCTACACCTCGAAAATTGTTTGCACCAGTGAAATATTGTTAAGGGTTATTTTTATGCCTCCGCCACGAAGTGGTGCCGGAGGCATTATGTTTTCGGGTTGTCCGTCCGTCCGTCCGTCCGTCCGTCCGTCCGTCCTTCCGTCCGTCCGTCCGTCCTTCCGTCCGTCCGTAATGAATTTTGTGGACAAGGTAACTATCGAAACCTGTTGAGGTATCCTAATGAAACTTGGCATGTATGTGTATTAGGGGGTGAAGTTGTGCCTATCAACTTTTGGGTGCACATGCTCAAGGTCAAAGGTCAAAAGGTCAAGGTCAAATACATAAAATTTCACTATTTCCACCATATCTATTGAATGCCTGAAGATATTTTCTTGAAACTTAGTGTATACATGTATTACCCAATTAAGATTCTCTGGTGAAAGTTTGGGTCATGAGGTCAAAGGTCAAAGGTCAAAAGGTCAGGATCAAATACATAAAATTTCACTATTTCCACCATATCTATTGAATGCCTGAAGAGATTTTCTTGAAACTTAGTGTATACATGTATTACCCAATTAAGATTCTCTGCTGAAAGTTTGGGTCATGAGGTCAAAGGTCAAAAGGTCAGGGTCAAATACATAAAATTTCACTATTTCCACCATATCTATTGAATGCCTGAAGAGATTTTCTTGAAACTTAGTGTATACATGTATTACCCAATTAAGATTCTCTGGTGAAAGTTTGGGTCATGAGGTCAAAGGTCAAAGGTCAAAAGGTCAAGTAAGAATATTAAAACTTCAAGGTATCTTCATGGAACATAGTATATACATGTACTGACTGGAAGTGATTATCTAGAGAATGTAGGGTTCATGGGGTCAAAGGTCAGGGGTCAAAGGTCAAGTGCAAGACTTCAAAATTTTACTATTACCCTCATATTTATGCAATGCCAGCAGGGTTATTTTTTTTTTACACTTGGTGTATGCGTGTGCAACCCGACAGAAACTCTCTGGAAAGTTTTTTTTTTCTTCTTTTTTTGCCTCAAAGGTCAAAAGGTCAAAGATCGAGTGAAAGTGCTGAACTAACTTTTTCCTCCATATCTCGGAAGTGGCTCAAGTTATCTTGAAACTTAGTACATATTATGCATGTTCTACCTGAAAGTAATTATTTTATGAATTTTAGGGTCAAGGGCCAGATGAAAATGGTAACAATTTACTATTCAATTCAGAAATTGCACTTTTTCTCCACACCTGTACCTTGAAAATTACTCAATGCCTAAATGTATGAATGGGTCAAAGTCAAGTTAAAGTCCTTAAATCCCTAGATACATGCTCTCCTATTCATCCAATTAAACCTAGGTCAAGGAAGGTGAACATTCAACACATTTGTGACAAACTTGTCATTTCAATATTTTGCCAATTTTGTGAAAATGTAATCACACATTGTCCACATGTACTATCTAGACCTATTGGGAAAAATCATGCATTATGGCGGAGGCATACCAGTCGCCAAAGCGACATTTCTAGTTTAACTTTTATTTCTTGAACACAATCACCTTTGCTGTGTTATTTTGTGAAACCATTATCCTGTATTGGGACATGGGTGAAGTTGGAATTCTTCATCCATGTTTTGAAAATCATTTTTACAATGTTTCTTCTCCTTCATAGAGAAGATGTAGACTCTATGGTTCGAATTCACGTAAGTGGTACAATTGTAAACCATGGTTTAAACCATAGATGGTACTGCAGTTTTGTGTATTCCATGGTGGATACCATGGTGCAAATTGGCATTTAACTGAGGAGGTACAATCTTGAACTATGGTCTTTCTAGACCGCCCCTCATGAATTGCTCCAGGGATATGAGCACCTCCTTGTTTGCTCCAAGATTTAAAATACAGACTAATTTGCGTCAGTGCTAAAGACGACGCTTTAAAGTGTCTTTGGTTTAGAATTATTCCGATTTCGTGAATTGGACCATAAGTTTGAGCATAAATAGTTGGTTGACAGGGATAGTTTTGGAGTACATTTCAGCGGTATGACATAAAAAAGCAAATTACCAATTATGTGATAGTACAGTGTACGCTGGCAGATTTAAAAGTACAAAATCGTACATTGACCTCGTGTAGAACGCTTCAGCATTTTCTTTCAAGAGTCGTATCTTGTTGCTGGAATTTACCATTTTCTACTTTTAATGATAAAAGACTAACTAATTTTTACAACAGCCCGACGCTCCGGTTCAGATCAATGACATACAGTACCAGATCAAGCGAGAAAGGTAAGTTAAAGAAACTTCAAGGAATCAAAAGCCTTCATAGAGATTCCGTGGTACAGTAATATATGACTTTCAAAGGTCGAAAAAGGACTAGATTTTTTTACCTCTGGTATACCGCTCGAAGCAGGTGTTAAATGGGTACCCGGCAGCGATAGGGTAATAAAAATGACAGAAGCATCTGACAGAGTCGTTGAAGATGCCCCTGGGCAAATAAGACCATAATTATTATTGCATCATAATCATTGTAAAATAGCTTTTAAGATCATCTGGAAGTTTAAAGGGTGTAGTTTACATTTTTCAGCGCATGTTATGAATATCCGTGATCCGTGTTGAAAAGGTTGCACTGATCTATGCAAAAGTATCAGAAGAGACGAAGGGTAACGGTGGCCTTCTTTTTCTTCCTTACCCCAGTGACAAGAACGTCAATCAGGAAAACAGTAACGACGAACTGGTAAAGGATGCAAAAGCTGCCATGGAGAACATTCTCTCGAAGTCCAACAACCTCAGCCAGTGGAAGTAAAAACAAGTAGTTGGCCGCCTCACTGTGAGATAGGCAGCAATCACACAGAGCTGTTCAATTCATTACAAATCAGTCTGTAAGGCGTGATATCAGTCATTTAACAGAAACCATGTAGAAAAGGCTCATGGACTCACTGCCATTCTAACTCTGTTCTAAATGTATAAAGTGTATTTAATGAAGTTGAATCAATATTTTACTTACGTCTAGAAAAACAAGATATTTATGTTATTTCACATCATGTGTAGAGTTAATGCAATTTGACAAATGGTGCACCTAAAAAGGGGTCTATTAGCACATGCAGTTATGATGAATTCCAATGCATTTCGTATTTATACCAACTATGAAAGTCTTTTACCTAGATTGGTGTAAGTATGATATATGATGTGGTATCGAATGATATATGAATGCTAGTAATTTGCTTCTCTTTCTTTACAACCTTGAACCTGGAACATGTCAAATTGCTGACCTTAATATTACCAGTACATAACTTTTAAAGCCTGTATGATTGCTTGAAACACATGCAGTAATAATTTGGGTGAGTTTTCAGAAAAGAAAACATAAACAAAGCTTACGATGTGAAAATCATACCATCTATGATACCATGATCCTAGCTCGGGTACGAACTTTTTTTTTTCTCCTGTGATAACGGCATTGCCAAGATTAGTTTTCAAAACATACAAATAATAAATTTGTCGTCTGTTGCCTTACTTTTATCAATTCACGCGAGGCATCGTAAGCTAAATTCCCCGACTAAATTCTCTTCAGTTATAACGCCGCTACGTGGATAATTCGGTTCTTACTGTAAGGATAATATTATAAACTGCGTTGCTGAAGACAGGAAGCAATAAGAATCATTAGCAAATCAACAGACAGGCTGATTCCGATAGATAGAGCAATTTAACTTTTCATTAAAAAGAAAGAACACGTGTGTGTGAGTTACGTGCCCATAAAGTCCATACTCTTTGAAGTGTTTGAAGAGGCAGGTAGAATGAAGAGAATTAAGTTTTCCATAGTTATGTCACCAATCATATTAACAAAATGTCTTCAAAAGATAACTTTAGCGACATTTTTACTTTGGTGTGAATACAGATAGAGATACAGATACAGATGCACACAGACTTTGTGAGTCTCACCTCCCTGGTATTACTTTCTTTGGACAAAGCAGAAATGCCGTAGTTACACTGTGTCACGTGTTTTGTCATTGTTGAATTCACCACACCTGATTCTAGAGATAGTGCTCTTAAGTATTTCAATGTTTGACAGCAACCTATCAAATTCCGTCCAGGTGATATAATCTTAGCTTTTTTGTAAGTTATAGTCTTTCTGTTTGTAGAGAATGTAAATACAGCCAGTATAAGGATATGTGGTTCTGTCAGCACGTGCACAGACTTACATTAGCCGGTGCACAAGCAAGCCTAAACGTATGCATAAATATACATACACATGCATTCGTGGCATATTTTTACATTACCCTAAATCAACGTTGAGAAAAACGACAAAATGAGATGCTTTTACTGAAAAAAACCCCGAGATAAATGACTTATTTGGTATTATTTCCGCATAATCGAAATTCTGATTACCTTCCCTTCGAATTCAAATACTTTAAAGGTATACAACCCTTTGCTATGTGATAATGTTGAATTGACTAATCTCCCATACACTAACTGCTTTTCAATTTAAAATTCTTGCAGTGTGTGGAAATAAGATGAGCAAATAAATTATCGTTGGCAATTATTGATAATTGAAATGATCTGCACATGAAATATAAGACGAATATTGTCTCTCGAAAAACTGTGAAATATATAAAAGCCAAAACCATCAGGTTAAGCCAACATTTTGGTCATAATTTCCCTCCATTGTTACTTTCACATGTGACTCTAGGGACGAAAATTACAATTGTATATCAAATACAAGAACTAATAGTCCTGCATTACGTTGTTAATGAAAAAAAAATATTTGTGTAAATAAAGGTTGTCAGAAAGAACACATTGGAGAGCTATGATTAATTTCGTTTCCCTAAACTACATTTGCATCCCAACGAGAATTAAGGTGTTCTGCGTCTATTTCAATTTGGCTCTGACTAATTTCAAATTTCCATGGATATGGAACACAAGACAGCATGAACCCAGCCGATGTTTTTGATGTCTTTATTAAAGGGATGATAAAGTCGTGTTTGAGATGGGGTTTCGGGGCTTCAGATTTCCAACTTTTTTAATGAGATAATGAGAAACCTTGCATGAAATATGAAGCATATATTGTAAGAGGAATTTAATGATTGTTTGAAGAAAAATGGTTTTTAAATTGCTGTGACATAAAAAAGAGGTCATAATGAAAGGTGGCACACACCATTAATTAGGATCACTTTGTTTTACTATGTTTTTGGAACTCTCAGCAATTTCAACATTGATTTTCATCAAATTAACTTTGCACATCTCTTACAATTGTATACTCTTTCATTTTAAATAGCGTCGGTCTCATGCCAAAAGGGTCCTAATAGTGTACAAAGTCTATGGTGTTAAGGCCCTTTTGGCATGAGGCCGACGACTGTGGTTTCTAATTATCTCGCAAAAAGTTAAAAACTGAATCAACCATCTCAACCAAGCCCATACCATCCCTTTAAATTTCATTCAGTCCATGGTAGCAGATTTTCCAGCACTAATTATGTGATTATATAGATAGTGATTGGGCGTGTGAAAGGGGAAGTGATGTCTGCTTGTCTGTCTGTCTGTCTGTCTGTCATTCTGATTTCATTCTTACACGTTGCCCATCAGTCTTTGTCGGTGTTTCCACAGTGTTTTGTGTACAATGTATATATTTCATGTCATGCCTTGATAGGTGGATCTTCAAGTGAAACACCAAAGTGTACAGAAGCATGCAGACTGTTTGGTGAATCATTGATTAGGCTTTTAGGAGTAGTTTTGAGTGTCTGTTTCATGTGGCTTATGTAGGCTTCAATGTCTTTGGATGTATAAGTAAGCTTGATAAGCTGGACAGCTCGTTGTATACAGTCAATACATATGAAAAAGATTCACCTGTCAATGTAGTTTCCCTATTGGTGCTCCTGGTAATGCACTGCATTAACAACACATTTGATTGAATTAGATACAATCATACACGTGAAGCGTAAAACTCTGACAAAATCACTTTACAAGCAGAGGGGGTCTACCCTTTTATGTAAGTGTTAATATTCCGTCAATTGCTTTCTACGCCTCGTTGAAGTATACGATGTGAATTTAAGTGAAATAAAAAGGAAGAAATGTTAAACCTTTAAAATGAAATCTACAACTCTTTGCGAGGAAAGCACATTTTAACAGCAGTTGGATAGAAAAGAAATACTGTACAAACAATTCCGTGTACTCTCACATCTCCAGTTACTTTTTGAGCAGTTCATAGGACGTGCACTTTAAAACATTGACAAAAAATGTCGCGAAAAGCGAACGATTATTTCATAAATGTGCACTATTGCGAATAAGCTCTGCAACTTGAAAATATATACTACTCGTGATTTCAAATAACTTCTTTTCTTCGCTCCAATATGAAGATATCAATAAGCACTCTCCTGCACAGCATACAGAGCCATTCAATACCATTTTTTTCCAAATATCAATTGGCTTAAACTACACTTTAGTTATTTTTATCTGTTCTTAAAAATAGGTTTTTATAACATTGATTTGTACAAACACTATTCGTTATAATAAACTCTTCAAACCTGTCGGTGTCTGAGGCCTTAGAAATCGCAACAGCCAAAAGTGATCATACTCGAATAGTGGACAATTTTCTCTAATTTGCACATACTTCACTAGACGTTGACATAAGTCGGGTTTCTCATGGTTTCGTACTTCACACGGACCCGTGGTCGACTCATGTCCATGTACCCGCTGCTGCCAACGTTTGCTGTAGCAGGAGTTCCTGTCTGCATTTCTCTTATTGGAATTTGCTGATATTCAACAGCGGACTCGTGTCCGCTTTCATCGTCAGCGGTGCCTCCTAGTCGATGTTCGTCGGAAACGGGAGTTGGATCCTCACTTACCATGTCTACACTTGGCGAGGGTCCATCTGCATTCATTTTCTTCCGAACCAATATCCAACAGCCAAACACTACTAAAGTGACGATCCACAGTGCCGTGAAGGCATAAGTAAGGTAGAGGTAGACATCTTTATGTGCAGGCGGATTCGTGGACTCTATTTCGTCGCCTCTCGATGAGTTTTCATTGTTTGGCGAGGAAATGACCGTGAACCCAACTAAACAAGCTGAAGATGAAGATCCTTGCTGACAAACGTAACACCCAAGTACCCTACCCACGTCTTCTGCAGATACGTTGCGAAGCAGCGAGGCTGTACCATCTCCACTGATCCACAGGCGTGTTGAGATGTCGACCTCGTTGTTGTCTGAGTCAAGGAGCCACCATATACTGCGTAAATCATTGTTCCTTTCTGTCATATTTCTATCAAGGTAAACTATGATGTCATTGTCCACAAACTTCAATTGAAGTCTGACACGATGAACTGGTAATGTTGTGAAGGTTACAGTCGTCAATGCTGCAACAACTGCGCATTTTAAGAATAGACCAACAGGCGCGGTGAATAATACTGGGAAAAAGAACATATTCCCTTGTAGCAGAAACAGTTCGTACCTCGTTTAATTTTATACCGTATATGTCTATCCTGAAGGGTAAATCGATAAGATTTTGTGGTGATAAGGCATCCACTGTCATAAGCTGTTGTAGCTAATCTATTGCTTTCCCATCAAGTGCAAGTTACTAACACGTATAATTCACAACAGGGATTCTTTTCACTGTCGTCGTAATTCGAGATTTGCATGTCTTGAAACTAGTTTAAAGTTCATGGTTTCGAAATGTAGTGTAATACAATGTTATCATCATGCATGATTGTACTAATTTATAATCGTTTTATAAGGGCTACGAGTGACAAGGTTCCGTGATCTTAAAAGGGAAAGAGCAATTGAATGCGAGAAGAGACATGTATTGATAATGTTTATTGATATGTAGAGCCTAACCGCTATACTACAAGAACAATCGTGTGTCTTCACTCTGTCAATAATTGCTGTATGAATCTTTCTTATGCCTACAGATACCCGTGGGTATGATAAATCATTTTTCATTGGTCTGATTAAGTTTGATACAGCACTGCTTACGCTGAAGTTCATTGAAAGTCTACGTGTGATTCTTCATAGTACAATGTAAATTCTTGGTAGACGCATTCTAGGGGCCGGCCTATATATATATATATATATATATATATATATATATATATATATATACATTTTTGGCTTTGATTGACACTGATGACTTGAGATTTTGACTGTGAAAGTGTAGTAAAAGTACGCTTTGAGTAATACATGTTCGTCATTCATAAGTCCAGTGTGTATCATGATGTATTGTGTGTGTGGGTGTGAGTGTGTGTCTGTGTCCGTGCGTGCGTGCGTATAGATAGCTGTTATTAAGAAGATGATAGCAGGACAATACTAATATGTGTATATATATATATATATATATATGTTCATATACGTATTTATATCGCTGTTATGAATATATATATATATATATATATATATATATATTTATATATATATATATATATGTAAATATATATATATATTCACGGCCATCAAACCTGTTAAAATCTATAGCTACGCCTATACCCTTCCATCCGTCTTATCATTATACAATATAAATGTAATGTATGTGTGTGAGTCATTATTCTTGTTCTCACCATTATTGTCATCATCGTTATCATTATCATTATCATTTTATTATGCATGTATTCAATGTTACAGTTCATGAGAATCGTCTTTAACCAATCACAGACACGACAACCCTCTCGTATTATTCAAGATAATGACACGTTCATGTTCATGTGATGTCACTTTAACTTACAAACGTTCATTCTTGTTGAATACTGATATCCGGATACTTAAAATTCTTTGTCAGTAATGTAACTGAGGAGTCAACAGGACAATGTAAAAGCAGTTTCTGAAGGACCGTGATCCTCTTCTTTTCTCGCGTCTGATTTATAAGTCAGAAAGTAAAACACTATACAATGATCGTATCGTTTTGTTTATGCGTGATGCGGTCGCGTGAATAAAGCCTTATGCAATACAATAGTTTTTCATTAAAATCTGGAGTACTTTAATGGTGTCACGAACTTGCACGCATGTAATGTCTGATGAGAAGCCATCTTTGCTGAAGAACAAAACATTACCAGAAAACACTTCAGAGAATAGCAACACAAAACAATCAAGGGCGAAGTTTTGACTTGTTTGGCACGCGACTTGAGATAACCTTCTCTCCTTGGTCACAAAGGTTATTAAGACACAACGACGAAGAAAATAGAAAAATTGGCAAGGAAAAAAATGAACAACAATCGCTCGAACTGACTCGAATATGAAGAGTCATAAACGGTATATTGAAGTGGGTGGGTGTCAAAACGCTACCCCCCCCAAAAAAAAAAAATGCATTGAACGGTTGTAACTTCTCGAGCGGTAAGGCTAAAGGAAATACTCGTGGGATGAAAGTGTGATATGAGTAATGAGATAACTTTCGATTGTTTCGTAGCTTCAATTATACAGTATTTTATTTGCAATAGCAACTTCAATAATCAGACGTCATAAGATTGAATCGTCTTGGACTTCAATTACTGCTCACACCAATCTTGTCTTCTTCATTTCATAAATGCATTGATATATTTGTGTGTAACGTCGTAAGAGATATTAGGGGGAATATGGACAGGTGTCCCCCCCCCCCCTCCCCGCGACATTTTCAAACGTCGTTTGTTTTTTGTTTTATTCAAACAGTTGATTCTCATACAATTTGATCAGCAAATACGAACATCGCGTAACAGTTAAGAAAGTTGATCGTTTATTTTCTCGAGTGTGCTTATAAGCAAAAGAGCAAACAAACGCCTGAAGAATAATGATTAAAAAAAAAACCTGACAGTGAACCGGTACAGTACTTTTATTCACAAGTAAAGTTTTGAGTAAAATCCTTAAAGATTATGGATTAATGGCCACTGATACAAAGGACAGCCGATCCCGTGGTCAGATATAGTAATTGTGATACCGTAGAAATAACAGAGCAATGCAATACGCAATGTGATTGCGTTTATGCTTTTTCCCCTTTATATGTATATAATTACGCGCCCTTCTTGTTTATATACGAGAGTCTCATCCTTGTCAATAATCCTGTTTATCATGTTTATATATTGTGATTGTTTTGCACTGTTGCGATTGTATCTTATTAAACTCCTTGTTGTTCTACTTTAGAAATGAAATGTCAAAGAAGTTTACATAAAATCATATGCCTTTATACAGGGAAACCCCCCCCCCCCAAACAAACACACAACAAAAACAACAACAACAACAACAACAACAACAAACACTTACACATAACATAATCATACACGCCCCACCTATTGCAGGCCATATACAAAGCAAACGAAAGCGTTTGTTTGCTTGTTTGTTTATCCCAAATTCATATAAAAACACGTACAAAATAGGTAAAATATCAAAATTATGTACATCGAAATAAGATATGGAGAAAGGGTCAATTTCAGTGATTTAGAATACCATTGTTATTTCTTTGGGGTCCTTCGATTAGTTTGATTTAACAACAACAACAACAAAATAAACAAAAAAGGCATATTTCTGACTTAGAAGAAGTCAGGAAACAAAGACCAAAAACAACAACAACAACAAATTAAAAAAGAACAAACCGAATTGAACTAGAGAATACTTCAAGGTTATATTCGTGGTTTCGAAGCAACTATGATTATAGTGAATGACATGAAAATGTATTCTTGGGTTATTTCGTTCCAAATAATCATTAAGTAATATCTTTATTTATTTATATATCGCCAAGATATTTCGGGTCAGCTAGCAATCTGGTATTGTGGTGGCAAAAACTCTGCAACTTTGATTACCCTACAAAACCGAATGATTATTTTTAAATGCTACTCGGAAAATGAAATGTTAAATAAGGTATCCAGCCGCTATTATTAACGCTTAAGTTGTTTGGTTTTAGAAACCTTATGTCAAAAAACAAACAAACAACAACAACAACAACCCCCCCCCAAAAAAAAAACAGTTAATGCACAAAATGGAATTTGTATTACTGTGTTGCAAGTCATCCAAGCAAGTGAACATTTTCTTACACAGAGGTCAAAAAAGGTTTCTGTGGTGCAAATCATGTCTTACAATATGTATACAGAATGATAAAGAACATTCAAATGTGAGCATTACATTAAGTTGAACATCAGATCGTATTTATAAGAATAGCACATTTCTTTAGATCGCATTTGTGATAGATCTATACTACATCTAATTTTAACAATAATATTTTGATGGTTAATGTTACACGGGAAAATACATTCATAATATCAGCACATTTTCACAAATGACAAGACCTTTCGAAAACAATTTAAAGAAAGAAAACTTACAGGAGCAGTAGAAGCTTAATTACGTGAGAAATGTTCTTCAGAAAGGTATAGCTTTAAGTCTAGTGTTAAAGTTTATGAAGTCTTCCATAATGATATCAATTCTTTGATCTTTTATTTCCTCATACATTGAATATACATACGTGTATTTAACAAGCGTGACTAACATAGCAAAAACCGCATGAGCACAGGAGAAAAACAGGTTTTAATCCTCGAAAGTTGAATTTAAAGGCAACATAATTTCTTTTTGGAATTCCCTCACACATTCACTTCGTTTTTATTCGTATTTCATTCGTAGTTCATTTCGTATTTTCCCAAATACATTTATGAGGCTACGTATCAATGAGGGAATTTTAAGTGCGTTTGAATGTGTGAAATATATTTGAATTCCACATTATGATATCTCAAAATTGTACTGCTGTTAGCAAACAGTGGTCCACGAATGGAAACATTACATATAACAACATTACGAATTTTCGATAAATTTGTCACTTCTAGCATTATAGGTTATGACCATTAAAAAAATGTAATTACCAATGTTTGCTGATAGACGTCCAAAAATAAATGCCTTTTAGCAGTAAGATGGGAAGATGATAGCATTGGGTGGCACAGGTAAAGCTGCATCGAGTATCAAATGGATTAAAAGTAATTAGAGATATTCATGTTTATTTAGCTATACTATTGATTTCATAGCATTATTGTGTTTGTAGAACCGGATTCCATAGGCAGACAGGGCAATGAGAAAAGTGTCTCTGGGTCACCCATTTGTACCTTATATTTTACCTTTGATGTAGATTGCATCATACAGTATGTGTTCATATTTAACACTTTAAGCGACAAGGAATTAAATCGTGTTTTATTGGCTTTCCTGAAAAGTTCTATCTCATATCAGCTGACCTATTAGGACCTACTTTTTGTTGGATGGAAATATAATTTGATTTGATTTGATTTATTTATTATCTGTATGGCATCATTTACAATTGCCTTTTCTAATACCCAAACAATATATATATACATATATGATATTACACACTATAGCTATAATTTCTACAATTTCAACAACTTGCATTTTACATACATCTGTGACATAATTGTAGTACATGTGTTATGAATCACCAGACAGAACAATTGCCATTAAATTAATTTGGATTGAAAAATATTAAAGTAATGTTTACAGGTCTTCCAGTAAATTGGCAAAGGTGAATTTTTCACACTATAAGCCTATCTAGAATAGATTCTATCTAAATAACAATGAGAAATTAAGTGACCATAAGTAGAATTATGGGGAATTTGCTCTAGTTTTAAAATACTTCAATAAACGTTGACGTAAGGCAGGGTGTCCATTGTTTCATACTCTACCCGGGCCTGGTTTCCACTCATATCCATGTACCGTCTTTTGTCGTCTTCTGCTGTCAATGGAGCTTCATAAGCTCCTGTCTCCATTTCTCTCATTGGTATTTGATGATATTCTACACCAGACTCCTGTTCGCTTCTGTTGTGGTCTTCAGTAGTGTCCCTGGGTCCATGCGACCTGGAAACGGGAGCTGCATCCTCATCTGTATTCATTTTCCTCCTAACCATGCTGCGCCAGTGAATCCAACAGCCGAACGCAATTACAGTTATCACCAAAAGTGCGGAGAAGAAATAAGGTAGATAAGTGTAGGTATCAATGGTTTTGTTCGGAGATGGAATGACAGCGAATCCAACTGAACACGATGAGAGGGGAGGGGCAGGATGACAGACGTAACACCCAAGAATTCGGCCTGCGTCTTGAGTGGATACGTTAGAAAGCAGTAAGGATCTGCCACCATCATACACCAACATGCGTGTCGAGAAGTCCAGCTCGATGTTTTTCAGATCAAGGAACCACCACGTAATCTGCAAGTTATTTTCGTTATCTACTACGCTTCTATCAAGATAACTGGTGACGTCATTTTCCACAAACTTCAGTGGAAGTTTAAAACGAGGAACTTGTAATGTTGTTGTGTATTCGGCAGCCATCGCGGCAATGTTTGCAGATTCTGCGAGTAGAAAAACACATGTGGTAAATGGTAGGAAAACAATCATATTCTTTTGAAACAAATGACCGGGATAACTTCCTAGCAGTAATTTCGGAAGAGTGTTTCGAGGGCAACTATTCACCCTGAAAATTAAGTTTATCGGTTTAGCAGGAATAAACATAGACACTTAAGATATACAATTAAGGTTGAATCCATCTGTTTTGACTATCTATCGCAAATTATTGACATTTTCCTGTAGGCCTGTAGACAAAGCCAAATGAGTTTGTGTATACTCCGAATCGTCGTTAAAGTCTGTTGAAATCTGAGATAGTTCCTTTGGGAAATGTATTTCCTTCTTGCTTGTTGAAAGAAAAGTTGTTGAGCGTCAAGATCCGAATTGGAAAATAGAATTTAAGTTCGATCTAATAGCCCGCCTTGTGAAGATGAATTACTTTATGAAACGTGGAGATAGTGAAGCTATTTGCAAAAAGACACAGCAAAGAGCACCCAACGTCGAAACCTTGTATGAATAGCATATTAATCCATCTTGTTGATACTGCACTCTCGATATAATTAATTGCTGTTATTACAGACGACGTACTTAAGCCATTTGCCTATGATATTGAAACCAAGATACATAATCCACGGCTGGTAAAGGACATGCAATTTTTGCTAAAGTGTCTGCACCATGCATTGTATGCCTCTATTACGCATTGACTAGATTTGTATAGAGATGCTTCGTGTTAATGGTTAATGGATAGAGTTAGATTACCTCCTCCCCCGTAAGTATTCACTTCTTCTTGCTGGTAACCCTTAGTCCAAAAATCTTTGAATTTACTTGACTTTAAAGTTGACTTTATTATCCTTTCTGTCTCTTCGCTGATTAATCGGTGGTAAGTACAAGCCCCAGAGACGTTGTTATAGTAACAGGTCAATTACAAAATGAAATCATTTTATAAAGGAAACTGTGCTTGTGCGAAATTAAATATAACACAAATGCACATTTGGAATTACATCATTAACACGTTTCATCGTAATCAAAATCTCAGTCATCCAAGGTTGTAATTATACTCAACAATGACTGTTGCTGTGGTGATACCAGAACTTTCATTTAAGACAATAAGAACATGTAAATTGATAAGTTTGAAAAAAATTATAATGTAAAAGTTTACAGATTTTGATGGCATTGAAATGTGTCACTTGAAACAAATAAGATTTGATAATCTAATCGGCTGCATTTTTATTTTTATTTTACACAGTCTTATTCGTGGATTAAATCACACATTTTCATGGATTAAATCACATTCTTTTACTTCTACAATTTTCTACTACAATTGACTTTACTTTCATGGCTAAATCAAATCTGACAATCACAACTCTTTCCCTTTTTATTGCAATATGGCATTATCAAAAATTTGCGTGAAAAAGTGAAGCATGATGAGGCGACGGGATATTCGCATGCGCACATGCTTGGACAGGCGAGCGATTGCGAAGGCAGAATTTGTGGCATTTTGATAGCCATTTTGCATGCTGCCTGTGTGTGCGTATGTGTGCGTGCGTAACGTGTGTGTGAAAGGGAGAGATGGAGAGAGAGAATGACGATGAAGGTAGACCAGAAACAGCATGGTCTAAATGTTACGGACGTGTGGGTATCAAACACAATGTAGTTTAGACGACCGCTATAATTAATATTCACTGGGGTGTTCTTTAACTTTGTCTTTATTATCATTGATGGATGATTTGACGATGCAACCACAAATACTGTAAGTTCTTTTGTACTAGTTTGTATTGACTGTAATCGCCGACAACGTGAAAATTCACGATGCATTCGGGGGCGATATACAAGTAATGATATGCCTCAATATTCTAACAGATTCCGCTTGGTTGTTAAATCAAAATCAGGATCAGGTAATGAGTTCGAAGTTGGTGACTGTACCAGTTTTCTTCCGCCAGAGTATAACATGCGGCGGATGAACACACCTCTCCGGGCAAGCTACGCGGGCTTGTTGCGAGGAAGGATTTTCCAGCACGCAGGAGAATTTTCCGCGGGCGGGCAAGAATGTTTGCGAGTTTCGCACTTGTTTCTTACCATCTACTTGCGTACGTTCCGTGTGACCTGCGTGAGAGCTTTGAAACCGATCCGTTTTCTGTTACGAGCGACTTACGGGTACTGAGAAGTACCTGCCTTGGAGTTGCCTGCGAGGTGCTGCCGGTAAGGGTCTCCTACTGGTGTTCTGCGTGTACCTCTGCGGACCAACTGCGGAGAACTCCTGGTAGCAAATTTGCTTCCCCGCAAGTCAACCCGCAAAACTACCCCAGCTACAGTATGACAAGGCCTTGAGCATGCTCAAAACTTGTTCCGAGTGAGTCACGGGGTTTGCCCGCAGAGGTACACGCAGAACACCAATAGGAGACCCTTACCGGCAGCACTTCTCAGGCAACTCCAACGCAGGTAGCACGCGTCTAGCAGGTAAGACACAAGTGCGAAACTCGCAAACATTCTTGTCCGCCCGCAGAAAATTCTCCTGCGTGCTGGAAAATCCCTACTCCCAACAAGCCCGCGTAGCTTGCCCGGAAAGGTGTGACAACCTGCCTGGTCCTACGTGCATGCCACATTTCCGTACTCTCCCCAGTGCTTTTCGGAAGTCTGTCTCGTGCAGACTGAGACAAGTCAGGAACTTCGGAAATTTTATGACAATCAGGGATGTCGAGGCACGATATATTGTCCGAGACATTTTCACTGCCTGTGCATTCATTGGCGGTTGAAGTATGACGTTAGCTTTTGTTTGCTATTTTATATCGGCTGCAGCTGCTGCTAACGTGACAATAGACTACACATTCATCGACGATAGACAGGAATTCATATCCCGAACAGTAATGATGTTATTTGGCAAATAAAATCACCAACATCAGAATATTCGTTACCCGTTTACGACATCGTCACCTCTGTGGGAGGGTTCCGAGGGCAAAGAAACGGGTCTTCGTCATCGTTAACGTTCTCGATAAAATTAGATCACTCTTCTTCTTTTTCGTGTGGAACCGACGAAACATTGCTACAGTTCTATGAGATTAAACGAGTCATTGATAAGAACCCCGAGGCCTCGATCCATGTCAAGCTGCTGCTTATGATCGCGGTCTCCTGGTTTTCTGTTATTGTAATGTCTAAAAATGCTCAATTCTAAAATCAATTCATTTAAATTCCCTCTTTTATTTATCTTTTTTAATTTTTTTATTGTAACGACATGACATATTCTGAATGAAAAATCAATCATTATTTACATAATTTACAAATGTTAACTCCACGATTTCCTTCTGAACATTTTTTTTGTGATATTATGCTATACGTCTCATACATCGAATACCGTCATGTTCATAGTGTATGTATATAAGTACTTTGAATTAATTTGTAAGACAGTATGCTAGCTTAAGCGTCGAGTAATGTTAATTTCTAAATATATATATGTTTTCTTTTGTTATGTGTGATTTGGAAAAAAGGAAGAAATAAAAACCAACCAACCAAACAAACAAAACATAATTTCCAGTCCTCGATGTGATAATTTGCCTGTTTTTGCTGATGATACCTGCGATGAAACCAGGTCAGAATACCGCTGTGTGGCGAATATGTCACAAGGAATAACGCCAACTCTGAGACTACAAGGGCAAACCTCGGATGCAGATGGAATTGCGAAAATGGTTTTCAACATTGATAAATCAACTAAAAATTGCAGCATTTCACGTGAATTGTCGATTCTCGAAAAGGAAAACTTCCGAAGCTGCACTTTCCCTGATTACGTCGCGACGAGATCCTTGTGTGAAAAGGGGATGCTATCTTTGAATGTGACATTGATGATGAGGTTATACTATGGTGGATCCGGACTACGGCAAGAGAGCTGTAGGTGATTCATTTTTTAGAAATAATGGAAAAACCTTGCTGCTCTCCGGGAAATTTCAGGCTTTGATGTCAAACTACTGATTGTAGTGTCAAGAAAAAGACATTGAACAATACTACTCGAAGAATTGTATTTTTTAAAGTCCCGTTGCATTGCCTGGAGCTGTCAAGCGTGGTTACACCGGGAGACTTATACAGTCATTATGGCAGCCATGTTAACATGTATGTCACCTTTATGTTAGTGTGCGCTTGGTTTGCTTCATTATTTTTTATTGTTTGCTGGTGTGGATACTCAGCCAGAAACGAGAAATAGATGAGAGATGCCATTAATAATGTGCCAATAGCTACCTGCTAGCATCATCACGACAGCCTGCACAGTTTGCGATATTTCCAGGCACAGGGGACTGGCTTAGCGTGATCATGATTTACATCGGTGATACAAACCTCACACTAATGTTTAAAGATAATATAAAGTTTTGGTACCTCAAAAGTTTCCCTGAGCTTCCTTGTCTTAGTTGTGTCTCAGGTTAAAGTACCTTTAATATAACTAACACTGTGAGACTTACTCGCCCCAAAGTGCTCTCATGTCTTAGTAATCATGCAATAATGGTTTCGTATAACCAGAGCAGAGCGGGCTCTGAAAAATTCGAACGAGCCGTTAGTTTGACTCGACGCGGTACCGCGATAATCAATGTACACGTATTGTACGAAACCATTATTGCATGATTACTAAGATATGATTTACATCGGTGACACAAACCTCACACTCATGTTTAAACATGCAAGTACCTTCGATTATAATTTCACCGATCATTGTCTGGTTTTGCTGCACAGTATGCTGTGTAACATTTTGTAAAATGTCAGGCAAAATGAACTGAAATATTGTGATTTGTAGATGACATGCACCGCTATATTCTTAAGTGGGAAGAATCATGTATAAATCATATCACGGGAGAACTGGACCAGTTTGGTAAAGCGGCGTGTCCAGTGATACACAAAAGAAATTAAACAGTATATGCCCCGAAACATCAATAGAATGCTGATGATTATAGATTTAGGCCCTGCAGGATGTTACATGGGTAAAGATCTATATGGAGTAACGAAGCTAAACTGAGAAAAAAAAAAGTCAAAAATATGGTTGACAAATGGAGAAGGAATAATCTAACCCGCATAGGAAGGGTTACCATTTGTAATAAATCATCAATTGTTATTTTCGCAAATCATTCATTTTATTTTGCTCACATTTCGTCTAGTTTCCCATTACATATTTAAAGAAAATGAAAAGATTTTTTTTTTCATGGAATTCAATTTGTTCCAATTTTTCTTTCACTCTTCAGAGAGAAAGTGAAGCAGAAGGTCTGTTGCATTTGGAAAAAGTTATAATTCTAATGTCAATATGGAGGGAGTATTTTAAAGAAACAATATAGACGTTAAATAGAGGCTCATAGAGAAAAACAATTTCATTCGATGATGTTGGATAATCTAGCGGTCAAATGAAAAATTATTTATTTGGCAACAATGTGATACCGATTTATGCAAACGTTGTATTAAAGTGCAACGATACGCAATATGCTGTGCTGTACTGATATATGTATGTACATACATAATTATGTATAATAGTCTGTAGAACCCACATATTATGGACATAACTAAAATTTCATTTTCTGCGACTTTTGACTCATTTCGACAGAGTGTGTCACAATCTATATATATATTAGAAAGTTGACTTTGTTTACTAAGTTGTTATATGATACTACAGAGATAGAAGCATTATCAAAATTTTGGAAATAAGAGTATGATATGGTTAAAAGAAGAAATATGTATGGTATGTCTTTTTGAGGGAAATCAAAGTTCGCTCGAAATTGATAAAATTTTTGAAAGATGTGGAAAAACGAATGTGTATAGTATACCTCATCTTTTGACTAAGTAAGTCAAGTGTGTTTTGTTTCAAATATGTTTTGGAAAAATGACTGCAACACACAATTTGTACTTTTTCGGACATGTTCTACGAGGAAATAAATGCCTGAATAGGCAAAAGAGAAATACAGACGTTGTGAAACATGTATTGTTTTTGAAAAATTGAAAATCATACGAATATATTGTGGATTCAGTTAACTTCTTTAGTTTTCGAGCATTTTGCTTGAAATTTGGCACATGTGACCGCTATAGAAGAAGTTGTGCAAGCTTTATTTTTCGCCATTTTTGGACAATGTGTTGCCATGGTATCAATATATTTTGAATGAAAATTATAGAAAGATTTTTCTTTTTGTATTTGGCTTCAGATTTGTGACCACTATATTACCTAGATGTGCAAAATTTATCTGTCGTCATTGTTGAAAAATGTGTTGCCATGGTCACAGCATATTTTGAATGAAAAATCATGTGATAATGTGATTTCAGCTAACTTCCTCAGGTTTTGAAAATTTGATTTGAAATTTGGCATATGTGACGGCTATGATATATAGTTGTGCAAACTTCATTTTTTGATAATGTTAAACATTATGTTGTTATGGTTACAGTATACAAAGTGATTGTTAGTTAAGTTAACTCTCTCAGTGTTAGGTGGGGTATTAATCACATTGTGTGACACTTTTAGTTTTGATTTGTACGTTAATGCTGACGATGAAGACGATTAATGTTTAAGAGGTCAAAGGATTAGGGTTGGGAGTCGGGTGGAAATCCAGGAGTCTGCTAGATTAATGTTGAAGTTGTATTTTTTTTTCCAGTTTTTGAAATTAGTTAATTTATGAATATAATTATAAATGAAGTTAGTGGTTGGATGATTATATTGGAATTTTACTCTGTTTTTCATGTTGTTAAGTTTGATGTGGGCCATGGCGTTAAGGGGTGGGGATCAGGGGTTGAGTGATATTTTTTTTTTTTTTAGTTTTGAATGATTGTTAAATGTTTCTTAGGGGCAACATGTGTGGGTTCACATGCTTACGGGCAATAGTAAATGTCTTTACTTTTGTGTGCCCTGGCCCTCATGTTGTCTCTATTTATTTCGTTTTCATTTTGTGTAACGTGTACAGTACATTGTATTCCTTTGTAATGTTCATTCTGGTTTTGATTTCATGTTTGTAATGTTTGTGATATGTATCCTACATTCTTTACCCGGTCGAATAAATAATAATAATATTGTCATTCACCAAACCCTGTAAGCTGGTCTTTCCCCCCTCACACACCAGGAAACAGGTGAAGCCAACGTTGGATTGTAATAGTCAGCGAATCATATCAGCGCCAAACAAGACGTCACGGGAGTGAGAGCGTGATTCTGATATTCTACATTAGCATGTAATCATGTAATTCAGTCCCTACTCAAGAACAACCTGACCATCACAAGATATTTACAGGGGAATTCATGTATCTGACATTGAGATGTTGAGATTTCATCTTCACGCTGTCATTGTGTTTAACAGGAAAAAGAAAAAACAAATCACGTTTGCTGTATGGCATCGACTTTATCATTTGACATTGTCATTTGATCATGTTTTATATGCTGACACCCGATGTGATAATGATGAGAGTGATGTAGAGTTTCGCCCTAAATCCCTCATTTTTCAGATTACCTTCTACTTCCTTTCTGGAGCTGCTAGCAAAAATGAAGGATAATAAATTTTCCGAAGAATCCGGTGAGATGCACTCATGTACCTCAGATATGCGAAGCCATGTCTCAATCACGTGGAAAATTCTGATAATGAAAAATAATGACAACAACGATGATTGTGACATTTTTTTTGATTGATTGATCAGGTTTATTGCCATCCAAAAAACACACAGACGGGTGAAAAGTCCGAAAACTTATAATTCCCGTTTACAAAACAAATTTACACAAATACGTGAAGATACCTCTTACAATATACAATGCAAAGAATATTATTATCACAAAACAAAGATTGAAATGGGAAACAATCGTTACCAGAAATCTACGAACAAATAAAACAGGCACCCCAACAACCTCATACATTGTAGATTGCACTGTATAATACTCTTTGTACACATATACAGTTGTATCTCCATCTATTTTTCCTTAGTTTATATTTCATATCAAAAACAGCCTCTTCTTTTAGTCACATCCAAGGGGAGTGGATAATGTTCAGCGAATTTCAAATAATACAGATTAATCCACAGGTCTGTATCTATCAAAAATATTTCAGCTTACACAAAATTTACGTTACCAGGCCCTTATACTCATCAATAAATACTTTACATTTTAATAAAATAAGGTAATAACCCTACTGATCGTTGAGACCACATATATATATATATATATATATATATATATATATCACACACACACATACACACACACACATACACACACATTCACTCACTCACTCTTAAAACAGACACACCTTAAGATTATCAAAACAAGCATTCCAAAATAGCCACACACGCATTGCAAATTACACATCCTGAGCTATTGAACAATGAAAAAAAAAACCAAAAAAAAAAAACATACTCATTCCATTAAAAAAACAAAAGTACACAAACAGCACATTATACATTAAATCAAAATCAACAACTTTACCAATATTCAAACCTACCCAGCACTATATATTTAAAGTGAGTAAATTATCATCAATCAAAGCTGTGAAGTACATGTACATTGGAAACACACAATATAACATGTAAATTATCATTCACATTCACATTATACCTTTGGGATTCTCCAAATTCCCCACATTTCTTACTTACATCTTTGGGTTTTATACCTGCTGAGTAAAATTAAAATTCGAATCCCAAAACTGTGGATGATAATTACAAATACAATAACAAAAACATGTATACACTGCCCAACAAATAAAGATCATTGACCAGTATGGCCTTCAACAGTCGAAATTCACCAAGATTAACAAATCACATTTAACCGGAATCTCTAAGTGATACACTGGTCCTGTTGTAAGAACCTGGTGGCCGTACCTGCAAACCATAGAACGTCACATGTACAGCTGTATGACAAAAATTAACGCCCATCAGACAATTATAAATATAGACCACAGTAGCAGGAACAAGAATGCAAAGCGAAGTGAGATGAAAACGGGCAATATCTAAAAATTCAACTATTCAATAATCGAATGAAATATGGAATGGGAGATTGTCTGTATCGTTCTGTTCTCGTCCGAGGAATGGCAAGTTGTGAGGCATTACGAAGATGACGTCCGGCAGTGGATTCTCTTCTCTCAGGCAGAAAATGACGATGTTTGGAGTTCAGCAATGACCTTGCAAAGTTTATAGCTAGCTCAAGCCGTCTCTCCTCAAGCAAAGGGATGCCTACAATCTGTAGAAATTCACTGTAAGGTCTCAAATTTGGGTAGAAAATATTTCTCAAAGCCCTCCTCTGCACGCGTTCAATGCTGATAGACTGCGCATTGGTGATGCCGGATGTCCAAACAGGGGCAGCAAACTCAAGGGTCGGCCGAATGTAGAGCTGATAGACGGTAACCAAATCATCAGTACTTACGCCATTTCTTTTGAGTTTGGTGAGAATGAACAGTCTCCTGGAAGCATTTGAAATCATACGCTCCACTTGTTGATCCCACTTTAAATCATCTTGGAGAAGGACCCCCAGTAACTTAACCGACGAAACGCTTTCAAGCCTTGATGAGTTGATTTCCAGATGAAGAGGTTGTGGCTCCGTCCGCAGGAATGATATCTGCATTGATTTACATTTGGAGGCATTGGGAAGTACATCATTGTCATGACACCATGTAACCAGTGAATTAACATGAGCTTGCATTTCAGATGACTGTGTCATCTTTACTACTTCGACCAGAGTCAAATCATCAACATATTTCCATCTTTCTGGTGTATTAGAAGCAGCATCATTAACCAATGCCAAAAAAGAGGATTGGACCAAGTCGTGTGCCTTGGGGGACCCCACAAGTAATGGTCTTCTGCTGTGAAGTTTTGCCCTTGTAACGAACAGTTTGTGATCTGCTAAAGAGAAAGCTGCCGATCGTTGGGATTATAGAACGGTCAACCTCCAAGTCAATCAATTTCTGGATCACAATCGTGTGATTGACGTGGTCGAAAGCCTTGCTAAAATCAATTGCACACATGTTGACGTATGTTCCAGACTTGTCAATTCCGCTGTGGATGGTGTCCAGGAGACTGACAAGGTAGTGCATGATGGAAGTACCGCGTAAATTGCCAAACTGTATGGGATCAATTCTATCACTGATGTCTCTGATCATCCATTCGGCAAGAAAACCTTCAAATATGCGTGCTATTGTAGGAGTAATGGATATGGGACGTAATTGGTCAAAACTAGTGATGGTACTAACTTTTGGGATGGCACACACGGATGCATTTTTCCAGATGTCGGGGAAACAGCTTTCCTGAAGGCAACAATTAAAAATTCGGGTCAAAGGGTCAGATAACTCATAAGCAAATTCCTTTAGCAAACGGGTCGGACATTCATTTGGATGGCGTGCTTTGGAAGTGTTGATGCGACGAAGTCTATTATACACTTCTAAGCGTCCAATAGCCGGAGGGAACGCTGCTGGAAGATAGGTTGATAATGCCGATAGGTCAAGAGGAGAAAGCGACGAGCAGATGGCTACGAAGTGTGAGTTCAAATCCTCGGCTACTTCTCCATCAGTTTTGTTAACAAAAGAAAGATTAAGCTGTTTCTTATGAAGCCCTGCAAGATGACGCACTTGCTGATGCCATTTACCAGGTTCTGAAGACTTCAAGTGTTGAACATTACGCAGATAGAAGGTGCTTTTCGCGCGTTTGATGAGTCTTTGCACAAGGTTCCTAAGTTGCCTGAAATCACGAAGACCGTTGGCAAAACTGTTGTTGCGTTTGACGATTGCCCTTCGAATAAGGTCAGACATCCAGGGCTGATATCCAGGGCTGATCATTTGGCCGTTGTTTAACTGTCTTGAGTTCAAAGTAAAATCTGTATTTAGCGTTCAGCAGATTGTTGAATTCATTAGCTATGGTGTTGGCATCTGTAGAGTCTGGGAGGGCAGACCAATCCGTCTGAGTAATCCACTGTCCAAATGCTCGCACAGAGGATTCCCTAAATGGCCGAAAAGAAAACTTAGTAGTTTTTCTAGGAGGTGGAGCTGTCCTTGGGTGAAAAGAGACAACATTGTGATCACTTGAAGAGATGGGAGCCGAGATAGCAGGTTCGTTGTACTCATCACTTAAATCCGTTAGAATTTTGTCAAGAATGGCTGTACCTCTCGTGGGGGTGGCAACAACTTGGGAAAGAGAGATTTGAATTTCAAGATCACGTGTAGCCAAGTCATTAAAATCACCCAGAATGAGGAAGGACGAACTACTAGATTGAAGACGAGCATTGTCCACAATCGAGATGATATGGGGTGCGTTTATCAACTCCTTTTCTCGGCAGAAACAGGTTATCCAAACAGCTTTCAAGGAATTTTTACGAGTTGATAAACGCAAAGCTGTTTTGAAAGCCCTTTAGGAAAGCCTTTTACGAAAGGGTGCGTTTATCAACTCTCCTTTCTCGGCAGAAACAGGTTATCCAAACAGCTTTCAAGGAATTTTCACGAGTTGATAAACGCAAAGCTGTTTTGAAAGCCCTTTAGGAAAGCCTTTTCGAAAGCCCCAAATTTGTGGCGATCCAAACAGCTTTCCTAAACAGGTTTTCAGAAACCTGTTTGTAAAAGCCTTTTGGAAGTTGATAAACGCAAAGCTGTTTTG
Organism: Diadema setosum; assembly: GCF_964275005.1. NCBI lineage: Eukaryota > Metazoa > Echinodermata > Echinoidea > Diadematoida > Diadematidae > Diadema > Diadema setosum. The sequence goes on from NC_092695.1 coordinate 25,124,944, forward strand.
AAACGGCTTTGTAGTCTTGTACTTCAGGCACGCCTTATGACCTCTTCTCTTCTGGTCGAATTGCGCAATGCAGCTGTGCAGTGACAGGCCAGTTAAAAAAATCGTGTTCGCGAAGAGAGTTGATAAACGCAACTATTTTGAAAGCCGTTTCTAAAGGGCTTTGGAAAGGGCTATCGAAAGCCGTTTAAACAGGGGAGAGTTGATAAACGCAGCCAAAGTCGCATGCCGCCACTCAGAAATATTTGAAGTATGTGCTAAACTGGAGCTGCCTCACAGATAGGAAGACAATTGATTCATGTGGCATTGCATCATGACTCGTCACTCTCAAAGGAAGATATGTCTTTATTATGGTAATTGCTTTTCGCCGTCCCTTCTTAGAAAACAAGCGGCACATTAATAGTACAGGCAGTCAGGGCTTTGGAAAGGGTCTCGAAAGGGCTACGGAAAGGGCTTTCGAAAGGGCTATCGAAAGGGCTATCGAAAGCCGTTTAAACAGGGGAAAGTTGATAAACGCAGCCATGGTCTGTCATCTCATCCTTGTGAGGTGATCGCGGTGGCGAGTATATCACACCAACATAGATGTCTGAGGATAGACGCACTGTACTAGAAGATCGGAGATGCACCCAAAGCGCCTCAAGATGACGAGGTGTAATGTCATCATAAACTTGAACACTATTGATATCATCGCGAACGTACAAAGCGACACCGCCTAATGTCGGTTTTGACGGTCTTTATGATATAGTTTATATGAAGAAAGCTGGCAGGAGCATGCAGGATTCACTTCTGAGAACCAAGTCTCAGTGACTCCCAATATATGAGAATCCTTGTGAGATGTATTGACAACAGCATCAAATTCATTGAACTTTTTGCTGAGTGAACGGGCATTGAACAACAACACAGATGGCAAGCATTTTGGCGATTCATGCTGTGGTCGAAGATTGATCAGGGAAGATCTGCTACTTGCACGAGATCTAGTGGTACGCTGTTCACACTTCCTGTGACGACTGACCACGGGGATAGGCAAGCCATCATTGTAGCCAAATATGGGACAAGCAAAGAACGGATCAAAATGTCTGGTTGCTGGATTGGCTCTGCCACGTCCCTTACTGCCGCGGTGTGTTTTCCTTTTCTTATCTTTTCCAAAATCATGATTTCTGTTGCAAACTCCAGGAGCCAAGTTAACATTGAGCTTTCTGAAAGGTCCCGGGTTTGAATGAATGTCTCCACATATCAAAAGGTTAATTTGAAATGTTGAACACGAATTGGGATAGTATGCTACCCGAGATCCTAATATTTTGCGAGATGAAATGAATTCCGAGCTGTTATTGCACTTGAACAGGGGATCTCTCACATAAAAACTGCCCTGACTTCGGAATTCGGGAATCACACACAGCAGAGCGATGACTGTGAGAATGTTAGGGAACGCACAGTCCATTGTGTAGTTCGATACTTCAGTTTGGTAGGTCTATATTCACACACGCAGAATGAAAGCAGCCACTTACGAAACGTTGTAACACCGTGCAATAGTGATACACACAGATTGTGATGCTTTACACAGCCCAGTACACATGAAGAACGAGAACACCCTACACGTTCAATGTGACGAAATTCAATGGAGACGTACGTAACAAATTGGCTTACAGTACACTTGTACCAGCAATGCATGGGACACACACATGTGTCCCAATGTGTCCCAATGATAATAATAATAATAATAACAATGATAATAATGATGATAATAATAATAATAATACTAATAATAATAATAATGATGATAGCTATTATTATTATTATTATTACTATTATTATTTCTATCATAATCATTATTTTGATGATAATTATAGTCTTTAGCAAGGGTAGCCTTTTCAATGTTAACACTGCATGTACTATCAGAGGACCCTGTCATTATTATCATCATTCAACAAAAAACATTAAAATCTACAAACATAATGTTCACAATTTTGTTTGATGTGGGTATAAAGTGACTATACCTGACGAACGTTCATGCTTCTGGTATATTAATATCCGGACATTCTTGTAATAGTATACAACATTCTGTTTTCAGCCATGTAAATGAGACATAAAACGGGATATTGGACTCCGTTAATTTCGTAAAGTACCACGTAATGTCAATTTGTCATGTGTGATTAGTTGTCTGATGGTTAATTATACGCTTTCATTTTTTCTATCCATTATACGTCTGCTTTAACTCGAGACTGATGTCATATCTTTCAATGAGAACCTAAAGTGTTTTTTTATAGGGATCTAGCGTACTTACATGAATGCACTTATGGTAATAGGCTCGATCTGCTAGAAAACAAAACATTTCACTCAAACAACAACAGGAATTTACGGCCAAGTATCGACATGTTGGGCACAACTTGGCACGACACCTAAGCTCATCTTCATAACGACGGATACATGTACAGACAGACAGAAAGGTTGACAAAAAGCCCTCTAAGAATAGCCTATGCCTGTATGTGTATGTTATATACGTGCTTAGAAAAACCAAGATCGGCTGATAAAATTTCATTCTGATGATGCAGGTAAATCACCTAAATGTACTGTATGGCATAATGTTACTACAACTTATAATGGTCATACATAGTGCACTTCTCGTCTTATTGTTTGATTTGAAACGAAATTCTTCGAACAAAGGGAAAGCCAAATATAGTTGTGTGTGTGTGTGTGTGTGCGTGTGTGTGTGTGTGTGCGTGTGTGTGTGTTTAAGTATGTGAGAATATATGTGTGTTTAAAAAAACAAAAAGCGGATTTCGTTAAAAGAGTTACAATGTAAGTTTGACATTGTATTGCACAATGTTTGTGTTACTGCATTTTGTCTTTATATATTGTAAGATTGACATTATTTTGTAATGCAGTTTGTCTTTGCATAATGTTTTGTTTTTGTTTGTTTGACAGTGAATTTTGCGATTATGAAATTGAACGAAATTCGAATAAAGAATAAATAAAAATGTGTGCGCGAGTAAGAGGTAACCACAAAGCCAGTTCAAGTAATTATTGTTATTATTTCTATTCTCATAAAATGTATTTCTCTTATTCTTGTCATAATTATTGTAGGTCTTTAGCTCAAAAGAGTGCTGGAGGAATGTTGTTCTACCGTTTTCCATCCATTTGTCCATTATCCTTCCCGCTTTCGCTCGTACGCACAAGATTTCATTGAAAACAAATAAGTAAACCAACGCCTGCAGAATAGACCGTTATAATGGATTTCTTGGCATGTTGCCTAGCTACGTACGCTACCTTATTGTATAAAAGCACGAAATATATTTTTGAGCTAAATTCTCCAGGGTTTATGAATCAAGGGGCAGACACTGGTATATAATTGCACTCAAGACAATCAAATGGTAAAATTGTACATGATGTGGTAGAAATGATAAACAAAGCGCAGTATATATCCACTGTACTTCGTGATTGTACATACATTTTTATTCACATTCCTCTGTATAACCTGTCATTGCTTTGTTTGTATTTTTGAAAGTCTCGTCTTTGGTTGTATGCCTAATTTTGAAATGAAATGTCCGAAAAGTTATTATTAAACTTGAATTATTTTATTCGGTGCAAAACAATACACGCAAAGTGGCTGGCCAGATACAAATAGATGAAAGTGTACTGATCGAATGTTTAGTATTGTGATGCTTAACACAAATAATCTAGGAAGTACTATAGTGTTTCAAAAAACATTTCCCACTTTTGATCATAAATATTTCAATAACTATTCATTCGATAAAACTGTCATTGATATGAGTAATAGCTGGATAGTGTACAATTTGATTGGAGGTGATTTGCATGTGAAAGCATATATCAGTTTCATTAAATCTAAGATTGATTTTGAAGCAAGGTTTCACATTTTGGTCAAATTTTAACCCTCTGTACAAAAATTGAACTTCGCACAGGAACCAATGATGTGTATGTGAGTGTGTGCTGACAATGGCCCTGAACAATGGACATGCCTGAACCACCTGTTGACTAGGCGTCGGTCTGGCACTCCCTGGCACATGAATGCTTAATCAATAATTCATGTGGATTGCCCTGGGGCACTGCTAGTCTGAATTCATGCACGGTAAAGTGCTTGCAAACACCACATTTCATTCCAGGTGGCAATCATTTTCAAATTTTGCTTCTGACATATCACTAAATTTGGGATATGAATAAGCATAAATGATCTAAAGTTCCTCATTTTAATACAACTGTCTACTAATTAAATAGTCTGACAAATTTTTCTCTTTTTCCATAAAAAGAGATCATTTTTGGTAAGGATTTTAGCAGCATTTATCATTGGGGCGATTTGTTTCAGAGTAGATTTATTCAAGGCTCCATATACACAAGTGTATACTCTAATTGATTTTCTTTACTTCCTGTCACCACGTTTACAATAGAACAGATGATATTCATTGTAATTTTGTTTTTCAGAAGTAGGGAGAGCACTGACGCGACTCAACGACAGTATCAACAGGCGTTTGACTTTACACAGATACTGCCAGAGGCTGAATAAAGACTAGCTGTGATAGTGGAAGTTCTCATGAATGAATAATGAAGCATTCAAACCCTGGCCATTGTTCAGGACCATTGTCAGGGTGTTAACCACACACTCCCATACACACCCACTGACCCCTGTGCAAAGTGAAATTTTGTACAGAGGGTTGAAAATAGAGCAAAGTCTGGAACCTAACTGTGAAATTAATCATGGATTTCATGAAACTTATTTATGCTTTCATATTTAAACCACCTTCAACCAAATTGTACACTATTCAGCTATCATTCATATCAATGACAGTGTTATCTGATATATAGTTTTTGAATTATTAAGAATCAAAAGTGGGAAATGTTTTTTGAAACACCTAGTACATTCAATTATATGATTTGAGCCAAAACATTAGGGTGGGATTTCACGGAGCACGCGAACGATTTGCGAATGACGCGAATGGCAAAATCCAGCATTCGCATTTTAGTCTGCAAAAGATCGCCAAACAAACGTGAGAGTTCGGAAGCGTCGTCAATTGTTCGCGAATGTCGTTTTTACTTCAGCGAGAATTTCAAAAAAGTTTGAAATTTTTTGCGAACCTTTTCCGCACACTTAGTCGGGATTTGCTCGGGAATTGTTCTCGAAAGTGTCTTTAAAGCTTCGTCATATGCGCAAGACCTTCGCAAGACACGCGCGATGTTCGCAAAATGTTCGTGAAACCCCAAACAGACTCCGAAACTTCGGAGAATGTCTCGCGTGTGTTACGCGAAATCTGCGAAGTTTTTCCGATCATTTTACGACGTAAACGCAAACTGTTCGCGTACCTTTTGAGACATTCTCGCGAACGTTTAGCGCACGTTTGGGGGATGTATGCCCTGCACGTTTTCTACAAATAAAAATCGTAGCATACATCTAAACATCAAACAATTATTAACAACTATAGTAACAAAAGAAATTAAAGACTAGCAAAGAGAAAGAATATGCATACAAAAAAAAATCGCAGAATACACTTACAATCAATCTTAAGTATGTAAATTTCATTTGAACTATAGAGATTATGTATTGGAGGAACTGCAAAAAAAAAAAGATCAAATGCTTTACTAGTGGAGATACGTCCTAGGGGAAAAAATGTAGGCAAACACACGATAGAGAAATGAGAGAAAAAGAAAGGAGAAATACACGAAAGAAAAAAAAATTCAACTCAAGAAAGCTGTTTTGAGTTGATTTTTTTTCTTGCTTCCACCTCTCCTTGCTACATTTTCTCCCATGATTATTGAAAATGTTTCGTTGTTCGCATTTCCGTCGCGTGTTCTTCGTGTACGTAACATGCTGTACTTTAGCAATGATACACACGACAATCGCACATACGTCGTGGGAACTTCGCACAAATTGCGCAAGAATAGTTTTCGGTTTCATTGTCGGAACACATTCGGAGAAAAACTTTTCCGAATGTTGGATTTTGTCATTCGCGTCCTTCGCAAATCGTTCGCGTGCTTCGTGAAATCCCACCCTTACGGTCATCATGACTCTAGTAGTAATTGCAGAAAGTACTACTACTTTCATTTTGTGTGTGTGTGTGTGTGTGTGTGTGTGTGTGTGTGTGTGTAGAACGTAAAGTATCCCGGAAACGTGAACCTAAAGGCCCTGTCACACCTTTCCGGGTAAGCTACGCGGGCTTGTTGCGAGTAGGGATTTTCCAGCACGCAGGGGAATTTTCTGCGGGCGGACAAGGATGTTGGTGAGTTCCGTTCTTACGTCTTACTGCTAGACGCGTGCTATTTACCTGCTACTTGCGTGTATTCCGTGAGACCTGCGTGAGAGCTTTGAAACCGATCCATTTTCAGCTACAGTATGAGCGACATACGGGGACTGCGAAGTACAATGTACTTGCGTTACAGCTGCGGAGTACCCGCTTGGGAGTTGCCTGCGAGGTGCTGCTGCTAGGGCCTCCTACTGGTGTTCTGCGTGTACCTCTGCGGGCAAATCCCCGCAACTCATCCGGAACGAGTTTTGAGCATGCTCAAGGCCTTGTCACACCGTGTCTGGGGAAGCCTTGCAGAAAAAAAAATGCTAACCGGAGTCCTCGCAGAAGACCCGCATATGACAGTACCTAGCACGTATGTCACTCGCAGTTACCTGGAATTGCGCACGCAAGTCCTATTCACCCGCAGCCAAAATTAAGCCATGTCACATCTTTCTGGGCATGTTGTGTGTGGGAATTTTCTGCAAGCAGGACAATCTTTGCACGCGGACAAGAATTTGGTCGAGTTTCGCATGCGTCTTACCTGCTGAACTCGTTCTTCTTACGTTCTGCTTGTGTGCATTCCGTATGATCTGCGTGTCAGGCGCATGAGTGGCGAGTGAGGGCTGACATCTCGGTGAAGACATCCCTCTGAAGTAAATTGACATGGCACATGTCCCTCCGGGCAACTACGGGCGAGATACGCGGTAGGTACTGTCAGGACGTGCGGACCAACTGCTGGAAGGTCCGGGCAGCAAAAATTTTTCCCTGCAAGTCGACCCGCAAGGCTAAGGTAAATTTGGCTGAGCTACGTAAACTTCATTCTAACTGGTTCTCCATGTTGACATTGCACCTGTGTACTAAGGTGGGTACACGTATCGGAAGAAGGGGATGGGGAAAAGATAAGCACTGATTGTTGGGAGTTCTAATCTACGCTGTGGAACAGGTGTATGTCTTCTCCACTATTCTGAATGTGTGTTTCCCCTCCAATCAACAAGATCAAAAATACCAATCCATCTTAGGAATGACCACAATATTCGGTATACTTGACAGTATTTTTGTCTCCATCATGGTATGTAACCGTTATAAGTCAAATAGTTAGGCCTGGTAACCAATCAAACAACATGATGAACGAAATCACAACCACCCATGAGACACGCTAATGGAGTCTTCATTGACTTGTTGCACGTGTAATTACCTAAATGAAAGTATGAATAAACGAACATTAAATTTGCATGACAACAAAGCAAAAACGTTTCTGTGCCCTAAGGCATGTCTTACTGTATCAATATTTTTAAAAGTTCAGAACATTTTGTAAGCACAACCAATTCTTTCAATTTTAATATTATGTAGATATCACTTTCCGCACTCAAATCAATGGTTTTATCCCTCACTAGACCATTGTTCGGAGATGGAATGGCAGCGAATCCGACTGAACATGACGAGAGGGAAGAGGCAGGTTGACAGACGTAACACCCAAGAACTCGGCCTACGTCTTGAGTGGATACGTTAGAAAGCAGCAAAGATCTACCACCATCGTACACCAACATTCGTGTAGAGAAGTCCAGCTCGATGTTTTCCAGATCAAGGAGCCACCACGTAATCTGCAAGTTATTTTCGTTACCTGCTACGCTTCTATCAAGATAACTGGTGACGTCATTTTCCACGAACTTCAGTGGAAGTTTAAAACGAGGAACTCGTAATGTTGTCGTGTATTCGGTAGCCATCGCGGCTATGATTGTAGATTCTGAGAGTAGAAAAACGCAAGTGTAAAATGGTAGGAAAATAATCATATTCTTTGAAAAGGTATAACCAAGATAACTTCTTCGCAGTAATACCCGAAAAATGTTTGTAGGGTAATTTTACATAGAATATGCACCCTTCTTTACCTCAAAGACTTGATATAGACACCTCCGACTGGGTGCGTCATTTTCATTATACAGACGCACTTACAATACGCGTCCGGTCCCACAACCTGTCCGGTCCCACAACGCTTGGTCATTTATCGGTTTTGCAGTAATATACATAGACAGTTAAAATGTACAATATGTTGAATCCACCTCTTTTTGCTGTCAATCGCAAATTATTGAGACTTTTCCTGTAGAAGAAAGCCAAATAAGTGTGTGTATACTCCTAATCATCGTTAAAGACTGTTGAAATCTTAGATAGTTCCTATTGGAGATGTATTTTCTTCTCTTTTTTTTTTTTGTATTTCTGGATTTTATTGATCAGATCGAAAAACATCGTGCTTTTTCACAGGTCATATGACAAATACATTTTTGACATCACAAAACAAAAGTTTGATAGCATTCAATGATAGTAAAACTACCAGGCGTCTGATCCTTTTTTTGGACTATATAGTCTCTAACACACGTTAACACCAATAATTCCAGAATCGTATACACAGAAAACGCGGGGGAAAAAAAAGAAAAAGAAAAAATAGCCTTCAATGGAAACACTAAATATTACCAAAGACCAGACAAAACAAACCAAAGGCGCAAGAACACACACTACAATCTTAAAAAAAAAAAAAAAAAACAACAAGAAAAACCAAATCAAAGGTACTATTCACCTGGCTTATTTGGGCCATTCTCAGATTAAGTGTTCAATTCCATGTGAGTAAAACCGAAAAATCAACCACAAAGTAATACATTCAAAGATGTGTTTTCGGAAACTTCAAAACCGGTCAAATACGAAACAAAAAGTGGAACATTCTAAATGATGGCCATTCATTGAGTAAAAATGAATTGAAATAGAGCATCATATATGATTTTTGATCACCAATCAGATACGTTACCGCAAATTTACATGTTGTAATGGACTCCTAACTCTGAATTGAATTTATTGTTTTGATCCAATTTCTGTTCAGGAAAAGACATCTGTCCCCCTAAAGATATTGGGGTTTTTCAAGAGGTAAAGATTTTGTCATCCCTTCCTTGGTAGAAATTATTTCTGTGTGGTAGGTTGAAATATGCTTTTTGCTGAAATGAAATATAACCTTAAGATTCACTTTGTATTTTTAGCAAATTTTGCTTACAAAATTAATAAAGTTTCGAATCCCACAAATCATGCAAAGGGAACGATCCGATCTGGAATTTCCAAGGGAAAAAATATGAATTGCTTTCCTGGGGAAATAACTATTGAAAAACATCGAATCACCTTTGGTAACGTATCTGGTAAAATATAGGTAATAATTTTAGTTGTGTATGAATTAATAAATATCACCTGTTCAATTATTTACCTCATGAATTGATGTAAAAATGAATGATGTAAGCCCAAATTAACAATTTTAAACATTGTACGTAATATTTAAACTATGAAATGTAGTGGAAAAGAGCCCTAAATGTGAAAGCTGAGTTCTTCATTCATAGAATATTCTCATCTTACGTCTGAATGTATTTATCCATCTGACTATAAATATTCATTAAGTTTTGATGGATAATGCAAACAAGGTTTAAAAAGTATATTTTTGCAGGCACTTAGAAGGAAGTAGGTACAGTCTCTATGAACTCGATATGCGAAACAGTTGTTTGACCTATGGTAACGTATTTGGCTCATCCCTTTTAATGAAAATGAATAAATAATTGTTCAACTTATCAATGAATCTTGAGTAGTTCTTCATATGTTGAAAAACACTAGAATAAATATGCAACAGAGTACTGAAACTTTTCTCGGAAGTGTTTCATAAACTACTTTTTTAATCTTTCAAAGTTTGTAAACGTATCTGGCGTACAGTAAATGAATCTGTCGGTGAAGTTACTGAGCAATTTCTACTAAATATTCTTCATTTGAACATAACTTTAATTTTTTATGGAAGCGTCATTCTATGGAGAATTGTTTTATGAACATTTTGTTTTACATAACATTATTTGTCACCGTGGGTGCCCTGAATTATACGTAACGTATCTGCTAAATCTGAAAAGCAAAAAACTGATATGCTGAATCTTAGCTTCGTCTTGTAAAATAAACGTTCAAAGTTGTTGCATAGAATATGAAAGTGGCTGGGTTTTTTTTAATAGAACTTTGGAGTTTATGAGCACACAACAATTTGTTTGTAAAAACATTTACAATTTCTTTTCAGCATTTTGATTATGTGGTAACGTATCGGTCGGAAAACTTGGCATTAAATTGTGTGACACTGACGCAGAAAGAAAAATCATGTGGAAGTGTTGCTCTTTTTCACCTCTCTGTCCTTTTGGTGTAAGAATATAATCCTGAGGTCCAACAAAACGAAGCATGTCATGTGTAGGGATGAATTTTGACCAGATTTGATCCCCAGAAAGCACAAGACCAATGAGCAAAATTCGGTCACGTATCTGGGGTAACGTATCTGTGGTAACGTATATGGTCGATCATATTATTATGAGAGCGATATCTACCAAATATTTCTCACTTGTACTAAACTTTAATGTTGAATCGATGCGTCATTCCGAGGAGTAATGTATAATATACAATTTGTCTGACATTGCAATATCTGTCGCAGTGGGTGGCGTGAAAAGTATGTAACGTATCTGTTCAAATAAAAGTGTAGAAAACCGATATTTCAAAATTGTACCGTATTCTCAATAAAGAGCTGGTGCACAAAAAATCTAAGGACTTGCAATGTATGAAGTATATCCTCAGGGTTTCATATACAGAGGGTCATTGCATAGTCTTGTTATTTTCGCAATGCTGTGACACTAAAGAAACTGGTAACGTATCTGGCGGTGAACTTGGCGACAGGTTTCAAAAGGCTATAAAAAAGAAGTAAATAAAAATTTTTGAACTTTTTGAGTATTGTGATTAGCACATATGATATGCTCATCGTCCATGAAAATGATATTTGGAAAGTGTGTTTGTGGACGGAGAGGAGCAATGAAACATAATTCTGAAATAGCCGGCGACACTGCGTTTTGGGGGTCTTAACGAAGTTTAACAGCAAAATTTTATACAAAAAGGCAGACAACCGCATTTGATCGTGTTTATTTTTAACAAATAAAGTCCTCGTGATATATTATAAACATTTAAATAGTATCTAATAGGTTTCAGGGAACCGCAAACTGTCATGGAATGTCGGCGACACCAAAATTCCGTGTTTGAACGCTTTTACTGAGAATGGACCATTTATGCACTCTCCGTAACTTCCTTTCTACGATAACATAATTATACACCCAGCCCTTGGCTGAAGATGCGAAGTCTCCTGTCCCTTCTCCCGGCATGGGGGGGGGGGGGTATTCGACGCTGCAATCTTTGAGGTGATAATGCAGGACAGAATAATTGTTTCATAAACATAAACTACAGTGAATGCCATGACGAGAGACAGAGAGAGACAGAGAGAGAGGGGAGGGGGTAGGGAGGGAGGGAATTAGAAAAAGGAGTATAAACCGCGGTGAGGAGGAAAGGACCATCAGAGCAAGGGAAAGGAAGAAGAAAGTGGGAAGGGTATTTGACTTCCTATAAAGATATCATTTTTTCATTTTCCTCCACTTTGCCCTATGCAAATCAAATTTATTTTTGCTTTTAGCTATTTCTTCTTCAATCAAACTATATTTTTTTACATATTGCACAAAATGTTGCCTTTGAGGACATAAACTTTGATACTTACAACTTAAAATAAATTGTTTACCTAATAATATTATGAAATTGTATGAAAAAACAAAATCGTTCCTCGGATGTATAACACCATATAACACCTTTTGACATGAAAACAATTGCAAGGAATCAATTTTACTTTTTTCCTCTTTAAACAATGATTCCCAGAATACTGACACCTTTCGACAATCAAAAACAAATGTTCTATTGTCTCCGGTTCACTTTTACAAAAGGAACATCTTGAGTCATCTTTTCTCCCTATTCGAACAAGCCACGAATTAACGGGGATCAAATTATTCAGCATCTTATATTGCGTTATTCTTAATTTTGTATCAATTGTCAAACTGGCAGGTAATTTGAAAAGAGATTGAACATCTTCAAATCCAATGTCATACATAACGTCAAAACGATCAAAAACACTAGATTTTCCAGGGTTATTCAAATGCAGATATATATTATATAAATGCTTTGTTGTCACGTTATGTAATTCCAACCATCTACCCTGAACCCAGATTAAAGGAATAATACTCAGGGGTTTAATAAAGGGGTGACAGTTTTGACGAAGAAAAAAAAAAAAGCTTCCATTCACTTGGCATCTTCTTGAAACAATCAAGAAGAGTGAAATACTGAGTAAACTGTAAACCTTTACCCTTACAATCCTTCCAACGCAGAGGTCGGCCGTACTCATCTAACATATCAGTTACCTTCAAAAAACCTTTCTCTACTATAATTATGTTTATTAAACATAGACTTCCCGTGAAACAAAATGTATTTATTATTCCAGATTATTTGATTGGGTATGCTCGTATCCGGGCACTTACCCCCTGGGCAACCACCGTCCGGATAACTACCACCCGGATAATTACCCACCAGGTCTATTCCCCCTTAGGGCAACTACCCCCCGGACAACTACCCTCCTAGGGCAATCACCCTCCAGGGCCATTACCCCCTAGGACAACTACCACCCGGTCATCTACCCTCCTAGAGCAACAACCCCCAATGGCAATTACCCCTAGGACATCTACCCCCCAGATAATTACCCCCTTGGTAACTACCCCCTGGATGACTACCCCCCGGATAACTACCCCCCAGATAACTACCACCCGGATAGCTACCCCCTGGATAACTACCCCCCGGATAACTACCCCCTGGATAACTAGCCCCCGGATAACTACCCCCTGGATAACTACCCCCCGGATAACTACCCCCTGGGTAACTACCCCCCGGATAACTACCCCCTGGGTAACTACCCCCCGGATAACTACCCCCTGGATAATTACCACCCGGATAACAACTCCCCGGATAACTACCCCCCGGATAACTACCACCCGGATAATTACTCCCCGGATAACTACCCCTAGGATAACTACCACCCGGATTACTACCCCCCCCCCCCCTTAACCATACCCCGAACCCCCCCCCCCCCGCCCCCGAAAGTAACCATCCGTTGTAATTTTTCCATAAGTTCATAACACCATATCAGAAGATGCACCTTTCTCTTACACTGTCATCATTTACTCTTTTGGCTTGTCATTTTCTACCGTTGTAACACATTAGACGATAAACATAAGAAAAGGAGAGTTGATTGCACTGCAATTCATATTCCCTTAACATTAGCGAGGGACCCTTCGATTAAAGCCATAATTTCTGATAGGATCCGGGCACGGTTTTATAAAAGTTATCAGTCCTGATAAGCTGTCAGTTCCACACAATTACCAATCGTTGTAGGTCGATCAAAGCAGGTCCATGGTAACAAGTCAGTGACTCGAGCCTATCAATCAAGCAGAACCCATGTTTTTATTGAAATTATTAGAGACTAACAAGATGTCATAACTGGCAACTTTTATCAAACGGTGCCCTAATCTGTCATAAGAGTAAAATTACAGCTTGTTTTACATACAAGTAGAATTGCGCTATTTTTCAAATTAAATGTTCTCGACACTGAAATCAAGTTCAAATATAAGTTAGTCTGATTAGAAAGAGTAAAATATTACGAGTTTAACGGTATTTTTTTTTTTTTTTTTTTACAAAACACCCCTAGTTGTTAACGAAGTATTTTGTCCTGCACCCTCTTTTTGAATAGATCTATAGAGAGTTGTATTTGACAGAATCCTTTTTGCTTTATAGGGCTGCTCTGTTTTATCCCGGCCATTTCAAGAGTATTTTTTTTTCACAAAAATTTGAAACCTTCTTGGAATAACATGCTCTTTAATATTTCGTAAGGGGTTTCTAATTATCTCACCCAAAAGATGTTTAAAACCTGAAGTTAGGTCTCGACTAAAACCAGACGATATGAAAAAATGTTGTTTTTTTTTTTCCAATTCAAATAGCAAACGTTGTTCGAAAATAAAAATGAGAGACGTAATTTTCTGGGGGAGAGTTACTGTAAGAGGGGTGATTGGTTGGAGCCTAATTTTAATAAGGAGTAATTGTCAAGGGAGGTAATGCTCCGCGGTGATCATACCAAGGAGGTGACAATCTCTTCCCACATCCTTGATAAGTACTAGTTGTTAATGCCCAATGATGCAGTAGGGCAATTCTGAAATGAGCGTTAACGGTATAACAGTAAAATAGTTACAAAATTGATGAAACAATGCAAAGAAAACAAATTAAGACAGAGACAAAGTACACAAATAAAGATACAGTGACCTCCCGTTACAACGAACACGGTTATAACGAAATTTCGTTATAACGAAGCAAAACTTCTGGTCCCAAAATTATCGCCATTAAAGTCTATGGTACAAAATTCGCTTATAACGAAGACGGTTATAACAAAATTTTCGTTACCACGCAGTCTTTTCTGAGCGCCACTGACACAGAAAAACAAAAGAAATGTGCTCCTTTACAACGAAATGCGGATCGCATTCGAAAATGCGGAGCGGAACAAGCATTTTTATAGCGTCTCTGCATGCATGAGCGAACGCTTCACATCATTGTATGTTCACTCCGTGTATCACGCACAGTTTCCGAGGGGAACTTGCGTTATTGTAATACAATAATCTGAATTCAGAAAAGGTTTGTTTCATTGTTCCGAAGTCCTTTGATACAAAACACACAGATTTTGATACAACTAAATGTCCGTAATAGTTCGGAAATGAAATATTAAGCACATTTTGGCGTTATTCCAAAGGTTCGTTAATCCCATGATAAAATATGGTTCTTATTCTTATTCTTATACGGTTCGTTAGTCCGAAAATGATAGGAATTAAAAAAGTTCGTTAATCGGAACATTACAAAAAGAATCGTTAATCCATGGTGGAAAAAGGTGATGAGTACACTAACAAAACTTAAGAATTGCAATCCTTATAATCGTCTTAAGATAAATAAATCTTCGAAATAACTAACCTGTCTATTTTTTTTTTTCATTAACAAACTTTCTTCGGAAAAACGAACCTTATTTCATTTCGGATGAAAAAGCCTTCGGAACAACGAACTTTTTGAATAGTGAACCTTTCTCATTTTTTTTTTTTTTTGATTTATAGTTAACCTTCAGAATGACGAACCTCATTTCATTTTCAGATCAACGAACCTTCGGAAAATGAACAATATATTATTTTAACTTAAATTATGAACTTTCGGAATAATGATTCTTCGGAAATGCGAACCTTCAGATAAACAAACCATCGGAATCCCTTGAATGGCAACACTTCGGAATAAGGAGCCTTCGGAGTAACGTAGTTAAGTAAAAAAAAAAATAAATAAATAAATAAAACAAAGATAACCTTTGGAATATCGAACTGTAACCAAATCCTACACCGTCATTTTCTACACATGTGTGACAACACAAACAACTTTATGCTCTTTTTAAAATGTAATATTTAAACGAAATTAAAAAGGTACTCTCCCATTTCACATAGCTTTCCAGCGTATGATGAGGATTCAACAAACAGAAATTTATTTTTATGCGTGGTTTCCTTCTTTTCGTTGTACATTGCATATTATTATAACGATATTTCGCTAAAACGAAACAAACAAACAAACAAACAACTGTCGGTCCTGGGCATTTCGTCCTAACGGGAGTGCACTGCACATGAACAAACACGAGATAAATCCCTTGTAATGAGAGAAAGAGGAAAGGTGAGTAATGAATGACAAGAATAGACTACCTTCACGGTACATGGACAGAGAAAAGGGAGAGGGAAGAGGAAGATGATGGGTCAAAACCAGGGCACGTGAGGCATGAGATATAAGCTCCTCAAAATAAAGAAGTGTTACATGGAGTTGTGGTAAACGATAGACGATTGTGGTTTTAAAAAAAATGCTAAAAGTGAAGTGTAACATTTCTTCAAAATGTCTTTAGTTCAATGGTAAAGGCATTCAAACTTAAAACTTCTTTTACACTACTATCAAGAGAAATCCGAAATTTCGAAACAGTAAAAGAAAATACAGATTTAGCGAAAATAGTTTTGGTTAAAGGCATTGACATTTACTGGATTACCGGGTAGGATATGCAGGGACAGTTTCGTTTTTGATGAACATAAAGTCAAAAAAGGGAGGAATTAAGCTTGTACATAAATCGTCCTAAATGCAAACGATACATATCGTAAATCCTTAAGATGTTGTTTTCATAAGATGAAGTATCAGTATGGCATCTCCGTGATTCCTGGCAAATGATACAAAGAACTTCTTTTCCTGTAGTAATAATATTCTTTTTATTAAAAGTAAAAGTTGGGGGGGGGGGCAATGACCCGGGAGGTAGTTATCCAGGGGGTAATTGATTGGTGCACTGTCCTGGGGGTAATTTTCCTTTTGATAGTTATATAGGGGAGGGGGAGTTATAGGCCTACTTATCCGGGTAATCATCCATGGGAAGTTATCGGAGGGGGTAGTTATCGGGTGGAAGTTATATGGGGTCTAGTTATCGGAGGAAGGGGTAGTTAACCTGGGGATAATTATACTGGTGGTAATCATCTGGGGGCAGTTATCCGGAGGGTAATTATCCGGGGGGTAATTATCCGGGGGTAGTTATACGGGGGGTAGTTATCCGGGGGGTAGTTACCCAGGGGGTAGTTACCCAGGGGGTAGTTTTCCGGGGGGTAGTTACCCAGGGGGTAGTACTCCGGGGGGTAGTTATCCAGAGGGTAGTTCTCCGAGGGGTAGTTACCCCGGGGGTAGTTCTCCGGGAGGTAGTTATCCAGGGGGTAGTTTTCCTAAGGGGGAATAGCCCTGGGGGGTGATTGCCCTAGGAGGGTAGTTGTCCGGGGGGTTGTTGTCCTAGGGGGTAATTACCCTGGAGGGTAATTGCCCTTGGAGGGTAGCTGTCCGGGGGGTAGTTGCCCTAGGGGGGAATTTTCCTGGGGGTAATTATCCGGGTGGTAGTTATCCGGAGGGTGGTTTTCCAGGGGGTACTGTTTCTAGAACCGGGTATGCTTAATTCTCTGTTCTGAAGGAGGGACCACGTTTCTTATACCTCTAAAAACCACCGTGTATTTCCTTCTTGCTTGTTGAAAAAAAAAAAAAAGTTGTTGAGCGTGAAGATCCGAATTTAAATTTAGAATTTAAGTTCTATCTAATAGCCTGCCATGTGAAGATGAATTACCTTATGAAACATGGAGATAGTGGAGCTATCTGCAAAAAGACACAACAAAGAGCACTTAACATCGAAACTCCGTGTCAAATGGGATGAATAACATATCAATCCCTCTTCTTAATATTGCACTCTAGAGACATGCTCGATTACGGTTATTACGGATCACGTACTTAACCCATTTATCCACAATGATAAACAATATTGCATTTTGAAACCAAGATTTAGAGTCCATGCACTGGTGAAGTACATGCAATTTCTGCTGAAGTGTCTGTACCATAATTGCAAGCCTCTGTCATGCATGGACTAGACCTGTATAAAGGTGTTTCATGCTAATGATTAATGGATAGAATTAGATTACAATCCCCCCCCCCCCCCCAGTATTCACTTCTTGCCGGTAACCCTTAGTCCAGAAATCTTTTACTTTACTTGACTTTACTTGACTTTACTATCCCTAGCCTTTCTGTCTCGTTGCTGATTAATTGATGGTAGGTAAAAGTCACAGAGACGTTGCCATAGTAACAGATCAATTACATAATGAAATTATTTTCTCTCAAGGAAATAACTGCTTGTACGAAATTAAATAACAACACACATGCACACTGGGACTTACACCATTAACTCGTTTCATCGCAGTCAAAATCTCATTTATCCCAAGGAGGTTTTATGCATGGGTTCCAACTGGCTGTAATTATTCAAAGAGTATTTCTATTGATGTACAAAAGAATTCCACAGGTGCACTTGTGGCTTTTATGATCGATGTTCGACTCCGCTGTCTTGCTGAGCAATCTGAAGATTCATTTTGAACGTTATCATAATGTTGGCCATATTTATTTACAAAATAAAATAAAATTTCACTTAATGATAAAGCATGTAAAACAAAAGTCAATTCCGTCCAGAAATTTGCGCAAAAGTGTTAATGAGAGCTGTATCATGTGAAAATGTTTGAAACTGTACCATCCTGGAAAGCTGGTTTTATCACTTTTCCGCTCAATTTCCACAAATGAAACTAATATGGAATAATCTTCAAGTATAATTCTTTATTGATACATATATCAGATTAGTGCCCGGGTATGCCCAGTCGAGTAATTTCCATCTTTATTTCAGCACTTTTTGCTCAATTTCTATTCGCGCATCCTCCTGTCTGTACCACCTACCTTTTATAAGAAGGGATAGGGAAAAGTGATTACTATCACTACAACATAATCTTCCTTATAAAGTGGCTGGTGATTATGTAATGAGACACGAGTCAATTGTCTTCGTGTCTGCGCGGCAGATCATGTTTGGCACATGCTTCAAATATTTGTGAGCGTCGGCTTCGAACATCTAGCAAAGGAAATAAGACGGTTGTGACTCCATTCTCTAGGACCTCCTTGGTTATCCGAGGTAGCAACTACACTCAGCAATGACCGTTGCTCTGGTGATACCTGAACTTTCAAGTTTCATCGAAGTACAATAACAAGAACATCGGTATTCATAAGATTGAGAAAAAAAAACACAACAACAATATAATGTAAAATTTAAGGATTTTGATTGCAACGAAACGTGTTAATTGGGTACATTTTTCAGTTTTCGTACTTTCGTGGAATAATTCACGTTTTCATTGAATGGTTAAGTAAAATCCTAATAATCACAACACTCTCCTTTTTTTAATCGCAAACTCAAATTCATCAAACATTATTTTGTGTGAATTAGGCGACGGTATAACCATACCTATAATATTTGCATTTGTGATTGGGAGCATGCGCACACGTTGGACAGGCGAACTCTTGCGAAGGCAAAACATGTGGCATTTTGATAGCCATTTTGCATGATGTGTGTGTGTGTGTGTGTGTGTGTGAGTAAAATGGAGAGAGCGAGCAAGAGAGAGAGGGAGAGAGTGGAAAGAACGATGACGGTAGATCAGAAACAAAATGATCTGCTTATAATAAATTTCACAGACGTTGTGGTAACGAACACAGTGCAGTTTAGAGGACCACTATGATAAAATGTTCACTGGGGTGTTCTTTAACTTTGGGCTTATAATCATTGATGGATGAATTACAATGCAACTACACACATTGACAGCTCTTTTGTGTTATTCTGTATTGATTGTAACCGCTGATAACGTGACAATTCACAATGCATTCGTCGGTGATAGACAAGTATTGACATGCCTCGGCCAAGACAATTCTAACGAATTCAGCTGGGTAATGACACTCAAATCAGGATCAAGTTATGAGTTCAGAGTTAGCGACTCTGACAGTTTTCTTCCGTCAGGGTATACGGCAGATGAAAATACCACGGCGTCATGGTTGACGTTCGCAGTGACATCGAATCAGGCTGCTTCATCATTTTCCTGCAAATCTAACGGAGTACTACTGCGCACATATGATATTGAACGGGTTCTGGACGAAAACGACTTTTCTAGTCCTCAGTGTTATATTTTGCCTGTTTTCACAGGTGATACTCTTGATGTAACCAGGATAGAATATCGCTGCAGTGCGAATATTTCAAAAGGAATAACACCAACCCTGTACCTACAAGGACTAGGCTCGAAAGCTGATGGGCTTGCAGTGAAGATTGTCACCTTTGAAGATTTAACTCGAAATCGTCATATCTCATGTGAATTGTCCGTCTTTGAAAAAGAAAATCTCCGGAGATGCACTTTCCCTGAATACGTCGAGATGCGATCTTGGTGTGGAAAGGGGGATGCTGTCTTTGAATGTGACATTGATAACGACTTAGAGGTTGCATGGTACTACCTGAATGTGGACTACAGCGAGCGACCTTTTAGCGATCCCTGGATCAAGAATGGAGGGAAAACGTTGCTGCTGAGGAACGTTTTGGAGCTAGACATCGGTCACGTGATCGTGTGTCAACAAATCACCACAAACAATCATATTACTCGAATAGGGTTTGCAAAGGTTCAATGCATTCAATCGTCCCGCACTATTTTCACTGGACCACTAGACAATTTGCCAGAGAGTCGTATAGGTAACCAGGTTAATATTTCCGTCTCTTTCATCTTAGCATGTGCTTGGTTCGCTTCATTACTTTATATAGTAAGCTGCTGCATATGCTGGGCTAGAACTGAACAATAAATAATAGAGCATGCCGTCAATCTCTCGTTTGAGGCGAGACCCCAGCCGGATTTTTCCAAAGTGGGGTGCGTTTATTTGTCGTTTGAGAGTTGGGAGTCGAAGTACTTGTCCATTGCAAATAAACTTTCTGCTCGGCGTGACAAACCTGGAGGCCAAGCCAGGGTTTGATGACTCCAGCAGCTGTCGTATTACGTAAGAGCATGATAAGGATATCTGCCTGTGGCAGACCATTCAAAGTGAACTCAATTTTCTCTATCCTTTTTAAAGTTATCAATTTTATATTCTATTGAGAAATTCTATGGTCATCCATTTTACATTTCGAACGAAAAAAATTGACCCGTAAATAACGAAAATACAGGAATAAGAAGGAGAGCATTGCCAGTACAGGCATGCTCTGTCTGCATACGCTGAATGTCTGCACTCACACACACACGTACACACACACGCACCATGGAGCTACATAGCCCATGCCAAAACCAAAACAATCTCCTCCTCTCGCGGTGCCCCCCCCCCTCCCCTGTGGCGCTGTGGCGATGACTGATGCTTAGATTAGGCCAGGGTCAAGAAACAGGTGTTTTATATCTTTGGTTTTTAAGTCATTGATTGCCAAGGTATACACTGGCATTATTTACTGGGGTGTAGCCTCTTCAAACGAGAGATTTGCGTCATGGTATTCAAAACTTGGAGAATAATCACGACACTTCAGTTTACGATAGTTTTTGACACAATTAGGGCATGACTTGATTATAAACATTTGATTTTGGAGAAAAATCATCCAGAGTTTGAAGGTTTTTACTCAATGTGCAGAAAGTTCACACTGTCGTAAAGAACTTCCTTTTTGACGATTTTGATGTTGTGTTGTCAATATAAAGGCAGGAGGGCAGCGTGTCTGATTTGACCAGTCTTATTCTTCGGAAACGGCGTAAAATTGAGGCCCTGTATATAAAATTGAAGTCTTGCATGTGAGGAGATCACTATATCATGCAGAGGCGGATCCAGGAATTTCGTAAAGAGGGGGCGCGTTTACAAAAATAAAGGGGGGCGCACGCACCCCTCCACCCCCCCATTTTTTTTCTTTTTATTTATTTTGTTTAAACAAGAAATAAAGGGGGGGGGGGCGTGCGCCGGTTGTGGTCCTCCCTGGATCCGCCCCTGTCATGCACGCAAATAAAAGTTCCGACTTCACTTGAATTCAACCATTTTCATGTTATATCGTACAATGAATTTCGTTTCTGTGCCTATGTCATTGCTCAACCGTGATCCGTGACTCATGAACTCTCCAGTGACAGGGCGAAGCCACCAATCCTCACAAGCTACACTTTCCCTGATTACGGTGAGATGCTATCCTCGTGTGAAAAATGGATGATTGAAACATTGTTGAATGTGACATTAATGAGATTGTACTCTATTTTATCGACCCATAGTACGGTAAGAAAGCTGTACTGGCGTACTGGGTAATTAATGGTTTTAGAATAGAGGAAAAAACTTGCTGCTCCCTGAAATGTCAGTGTTTGATGTCAGTCGAGTGATTGTGTGTCAGAAAACACATTGCACAATGTTATTCGTAGAATAGGATTTTTGAACTTCATTCGCAGTGCGTCCAGTCCTCAAGTGTGGTCAGCACTGAACCAATATGCAGGCATCGTGGTAGCCATGTTAACATGTATGTCCCCTTCATGTTGGTTGCATGTTTAGCTTTATTATTTTTATTGTTTGCTGGTGGGGATACTCAGCAAGAAACTTAAATAGACAAGATACGCCATTAAAAAAAAAAAATGTGTCAAGCTATGATTACGACAGCATGCACCGTTTCGACT